>NC_069504.1:660277422-660392422 GCF_027579735.1 Bombina bombina
GCTCTGCAGACCAATTTTGTTTTCTTTCTATTTATACCCTCTAAAACCTTTTTTTTGTTTATCATCCTTTATTTCCCTAACCCCTTGGGACTATCTCTCTGTAAATTCCAAGTTTGGACCTTCTCCCAGATCTCTATATATCCTAGCTAGCTTGGGAATTTTTTTTGCTGCGCCACACTCCTTTGTGGTGCTCCCTCCAGCAAACTTCCGGATCCATAACACCCAGGAGTTCAGACTGATCCGGTCATACCGCTCTCGGACTACAGCCGACACATCTTACACCACGGGCAGTACTCACACCTCCCGGTCTCCTCTGCTAACCAAGCGCTGCCTCCCAGCAACCGCAGCTACTTGACCTCATCGGTCGGCAGCCCTCTCTCTACCGCTGCTCAGTCGGGTGTGCCGCCATAACCCGGAGCAGCGCAACGACCGGTCTCCTTGCATCCTCCTTTCAGACACGCGGTGTGTCATAACTGAGGCCTCAGTATACCCCGCTTGCTGCCGGACCCCTCAGCTTGGCCCTCCAGATAGAGGGAACTATAGAAAACGTAGCGGCTCTGACTCCAAGGGTAAGCTGCCCCCACATGGGGTAAACCTACACCATATATCCCACTAAGAACGATATATTTGCCTTGAAGTGAAAGGGGAGAGGGAAGGGGAAAAGAAAGGAAAAAACAACAGGATAAGAGTTACAGGTCTCCCAAAGATACTAGCATAGGGGTAGTTGGAACTCCACTGCTTTATAAACTACTGTGAGACTTTACACTTGGCTTTTCATAATACTGTTTCACTGTGATTGAATGTTAAATCTGCTCATCCTTACAAGCCACTTACACCAGTAAACAGCACCTACAGATAAGAGCTAGAAGGTACCTCATCATTTGAAGTTACTGCAGCCCCTACCCAGATATATTGACTTTCTCAATACCCCTCAGCATCACATTAGGGGAGATTTTAGTTCATTTTTCCTGCTATAAGCCTGCTTTCCCCTGAGAACTTACAACATTAATTGAAGTGTTCCTGCTGTATACTTCTCTTATAAAGTTGTCACCCAGAAAGCACGACTATATCTGAGGCTATTGAGAACTGTTAACTGTGCTGGCTCTGTCAAAGAGGTTTAAAGATTTCCTGACCTTTCGCTTGTGGGACTCTCCAACCCCCCACTAGCCCCCTCTTACTATTTTATTGTCCGCAGCTATATCCCATCAACGCCTTAGCTGGGTTACTCCTTTGCTCTTTAGTGTGAAACTGACTGTCATTGTATATATTTGACCTCTCTCCCCTCCCTTTCCCGTCGGCCCACTGTGCCCACGGGTCATACCCCACATTCACCTTCTCCTTACTCGCTCGGCAGAGAGCAATCCCCTGGGGAGAGAGTCACCTGGCATTTAAATTTCTCACAGACCATCTTCAATCAACGTCTGAATGAATGTAAAGAAGGCATAATTTAATACTAGTAGGAGACCACCACTGACCTGCACACTTGATTTTTAACAGGCAGCTTACTGTCTCATGTTTGGCTAGGCGCCACCGCCTGGGGGGTGCCTGATATACTCCTTCTGCTCCACGACCCATCACCGATATCACTGTTAGAACCTCCTTAAGTGAGCCTCTGATTTTTAGGATTTATCATGAGTAAGATGGCTCACTCACAAAGAAAGAAACAGAAGCAGAGAGATATACCGAAACGGACTCTCTCAGATCATTTCTCATACAAGAATACATCTGACCAGGACCTTTCTGATGACGACTCTAGAGACTCCACCACCTTTGCTAAGGAACCTTCTCGATCCCTCTCCCTTTCTACAGAAAGAATCACCCACCCTTCTTCTACTATCCTCGAATCCATCAAGGATCTCTCGAACAAAATGGACTCTCACTACACCTCCTTGAAGCAAGAACTCAAAGCCTCAGTCTCCGAGTTGAAGAGAGATATCTCCCTGTTGGGAGAGAGAACAGATTCTCTGGAAAAAAAACAAGAAGATCTACATGTCGATCATTCCAATCTGTTAAGTTATGCCCAGTCGCTAGCTGAAATGATATCGGGTCTGGAGACCAAATTGGCAGACCAGGAAGATAGGTCACGTCGGAACAACCTCAGAATAAGAGGTGTCCCTGAGGAGGTCACCCCAGCGGAGCTTCCTGCCCATCTGCAATCTCTCTTCACAGAGTTACTTGGTCCTACTCCCCCTCAGGAAAGCCTCATTGACAGAGCTCACAGAGTCCTCAGACCACGGAATGCACCCATGGGGTCTCCCAGGGATGTAATTGTGCGATTGCACTACTTCACATTTAAAGAGAGAGTCCTCAGGGCTTCATTTCAGAAGAAGGCCTTGACGGATCCATTTAAGGACATACAGGTTTTCCCAGACCTCTCGGCCCACACCCTATCTGGAAGAAGGCTCTTTCACCAAGTCACTCAATGCCTTCGTAAGAATAACATCAAATACAGATGGGGTTTCCCTGTTCGTATATTCTTTCAATTCAATGACACCTCATACACCATCACCACTCTGGAACAAGGTTTTCAGATTCTACATTCTCTGAAACTCCTTGCAGCTGACAACCTCCCTCCATCTCCGCAGGAAACCACCAAGAAGCTCAATGCTACAGCAGCCACCTGGCGGCCTCAACACCGAGTTTTCAGTTTCCAGTCTTCAAGGGGAGGACCACCATCATCGCCTCCCCCCAAACAGCTCCAGTTGTGAAGAGAAGGTCTCAATTTCCAATGTACTGTGATGCACCTTGCTACATTCTGCTAGGTGTACATCCGCTGGACTACCCCCCTCTTGTCCATCATATTCACATTCTGTCCCCGCCCCTTTTTCTCCCCTGATTCCCCCCTGAATGACTCTGTTTACCTCTCTGGAGCGCTCAACTAACAGGGACTAGAGGAAGATGGAAGGGTAACGTACATGTAAATTGTATTGGTTAATGTTTGAAATTTTCCACCTAATTTTTATGTTTTGTTCTCATTATATTGTAGTTCTTCTTGTATTGTTATTTTTAACCACCTTAAGTTACACACAATAGACCTAATCATCTCTTATTTCTATGCTTAGAGATATCTCATAGCTCATATTCAGCTCAGCCTATAGACTGAATATTCTTGTAATCTTAGCCGGCCCTGCACTTAGGAACCTACTCTAAGCGCACCTCACATGATACATTTCCTAGTTCCAGCAACCTACTGGTTCTGGACACTTCACTTTAGACCTTAAAATTTTACTTTGCTCTCTCCACATAGTGAGACAATTGTGTATGCGGCAGAGCTCTCCCAAGCCTCTAATTGATTGTTTGACATTGATTAACGTCCGCCATAGAAAACAATGGTTAATTAATCATATTGGACCCTTGGGAAAATGATTGCTATCTATATTCGGGCCTCAAACCCTCATAGCCAGCCCTCATTGTCTCATACCCCGAATACCACATTAAGATAAACGGCTTAGCTTTAGTCAACTAAGGCACACCCCATTTCTCATATAGTTGCACTGACTGTCTAAGTTTTTTATTCACATACCACCAGGTCCCACCAGTCAGAACTGATCTCATGATGTGTATATCACTACGATGTTACTCTATAAGTCTCTCCTCGCATGGTTCAGAAATATAGTAAACTCTTGCCGTAGTCTTCCGTATAATGCTACTACGCAACTGCACCTTCACCCTGTTTAGCTCGTTCTCTTTGATATGGTTATAATGTTTGAAATGTTATGCAGGTTGGTTTTATTGCCCTCTGTTAGTATTAGACAGATATGTCCTCTCCAATAGTTATTGCTCCCAATGAGTATTTTTTCCCTTAATGTTCCCTTTTCCTTTCTGTTTTTAACTTGTCAAGTGAAGCGGAACCCCTATCAGGCACCCCCCCCCTTCCTCAGTTCTCTGCATATACAAATATCACCCCCCCCCTCTCTCCACTTGGACTGGTCCATATCAGTTTCTGTAAGGACACCACAATACAGAAATTCTACCTCTTATAGTCTTCACAGTCACTACGTTACAGTAAACAATCTTAATTCTCCCCCCTTTAGTACTGGTCAATCCTGTGGACACCTTGCTGCTATTCCCAATTTTTTTTTTTTTTTTTTTTTTCTTCTTTCTTTCTTCTCTTCTCTTTTCTCTCCATCTTTTTCCCCATTTTACGGTCTGCATCTCTATCTCTCCACCACGACACATCCTATTTAAAAGTTTATTATCTAAACTATCCTAACCCCCCGCTACCCCCCGTCCCTAAAGCCCTTTATCCCCCATCTCGAGCGGCTCTTGCCCGCTGCATCCCTCTCCCTTCTCTCATATAAGTGGGCTCCTCATATATACAAATAGTAATTCTCTAATTATAACGCTCTCATAGTTACCCAAACTAGGATCTGGATTCATATAGTCTAGTCTCTACAATTTCAGAATTGAAGTTTCTAACCCTTAACACCCAAGGACTTAACTCCCCGACCAAGCGCAGTTTATTGCTCACCATGCTATCACGCAATAAAGTTGATGTAGCTTTTATCCAGGAGACACATTGGTTAATTAACACAGACTTTGCTCACACATATAGGAAATTTCCCACAGTAGTCACATCGTCCTTTAACTCCAAAACCAGAGGGGTAGCCATCCTGATTAGCTCCTCTATTCTATATGAAGCGATTTATATAGAAAAAGACCCCCAGGCACGCTTTATAATTTTAATTTGTAAACTCAACCACAGACTATTTACATTAGTAAACATCTATGCACCCAACTCAGGGCAAATTCGATTTCTCAGACTACTGCTGGAGTCGGTGTCGACCGTGACCCAGGGGGAATTGATACTGGGAGGAGATTTTAACCTTATCTGGAATCCCCTAGTAGATAGAACAGGCCCCCCGATCTCCACCTCGGAGAGGACGCTGCGCCCGTTATCCATCGCCTTCCAAAACTTAATTAAACAGTTTGATCTCTACGACGTCTGGAGAGCGATACACCCGAATAGTCGAGAACACACTTTCTATTCAGCTCCCCATAAGTCTCACACTCGAATCGATCTCTTCTTCTCAAGTTCACGTCTCTTAGACACGATCTCAGACTCGACGATATCAGTGATCTCGTGGTCAGACCACGACTCCCTGACAATCGAACTAGGTAGCTCCCCCCTACGCGTGGCTGGCATGTCATGGCGCCTTAGAGATTTCTTGGTCACTACCCCTGGGCTTAAGGTGGAGACTCTATCAACGCTCACCACCTTTTTGTGTATCAATCGAACTCCTCTTCTTTCAGAAGAGGTGCTTTGGGCCACCCTTAAGGCATACCTCAGAGGTTTCTTTATTGATAAGTTCACTCAGATTAGGAAGTCGCAGGGAACTTCGCTTGCATCTCTTCACTGTCAACTCAGAACATTGAAACTTGAGCTCTCTAACTCTTATTCTGCTGCAACTAGTACTCAACTGTCAAAGATCACTAAACAGATTAAAGACTTGGAAGTCAACGAAACTCAGCGTCTGTTAGGCAGGCTCAAACAAGTCTACTATCATAACAATAATAAAGTCTCTACTTTATTAGCCAGAAAACTAAGAAATCGGACGGCACAAGCCAAAATTACCTCCATAAATACCCCAGGTGGCTGCGTGACGTCCCCAGCTGATATAGGAGAAGCTTTTAAACACTTTTACTATCAGCTGTACAATTTAGACTCCTCAGACCCTACGAAAACTCTTGACCCCGTCAGCATCCGCAGATACCTCTCCTCCCTAGATCTCCCTCAAATGGACCAAGCGGAGACATCGACTCTGACATCCCCCATCACTCTTGAGGAAGTTGTATCAGCTATTAGGGACCTTAAAATTGCGAAATCCCCGGGCCCAGATGGCTTCACGAGTCAATTCTATAGATCCTACTCTCCTCAAATCTCCCCAATTCTCTGTAAAGTATTTAACGAAGTGTTCACCAAGGGCAGTTTCCGAAAAGAGTTCCTTGAGGCCACCATCACCACCATACTAAAGGCTGGTAAGGACCCTCAGGATTGTGGGAGCTATCGTCCGATCTCCTTGCTTAATATAGACACTAAACTATATGCCAAAATACTAGCAAATCGGCTTGCCCAAATCACCCCCACTCTGATACACCCAGATCAAGTGGGATTCATTCCCCGAAGAGAAGGCCCAGACGCCACCAGGCGCATCTTGGACATACTATTGGAAAGTTCAAAAGGAAATACCCCCACGTTAGCCCTATCGTTAGATGCTGAGAAAGCCTTTGATAGGGTGAGGTGGGAGTACTTATGGGAAACTTTACGTGCCTTTGGGATCCCAGAAAAATTTATTGTTGCGATCCAGGCTTTATACTCCAGTCCATCTGCCAGGGTCAGGGGAATTGGGTTTCAATCCAATAGTTTTGATATAACCAATGGGACGAGACAGGGCTGCCCCCTTTCCCCGCTCCTGTTTGCTTTCTCCATCGAGCCACTAGCCCAAGTCCTGAGGACAGACCCGGATATCTCCGGCTTCCCTGTTAGCTCCCATCAACACACCATCTCTCTATATGCGGATGATGTGACTCTCTTGCTTACTAATCCTCTTAGGTCACTCCCCGCTGTGTTCAAAATCATCTCTAAGTTCAAGACCCTAAGCTACTATAAACTAAATTTTGCTAAAACCGAAGCCTTACATATCAATGTCACACCTCAAGATCTCCTCTTTTTACAAGAAAGATATCATTTTCAATGGTCGCCCCACTCCCTGAAACTACTAGGTATCCATCTTTCCCCAAATGTCTCCACTGTCATTCTTAAGAATTTCACAGAGAGACTCTCTGACTGGAAAAAACTACTGGACTCATGGGACTTTCGGGACATTTCTTGGACTGGCAGAATTGCCGCCATTAAAATGTCTTATATTCCGAAAATTATCTATCTCTTCCGTACTATCCCACTTAATCTTCCCCGACCACTTTTGAATAAGCTTCAGAGCCTCATTACCAGCTATGTTTGGAAGGGCAAGCAACCCCGAACGTCCAGACAAACCCTTCAAAGAGCTAGTGATAGAGGAGGCCTGGGGATGCCTAATATCATTCTCTATTATCAAGCGGCACGCCTAACCCATTTGACCGAATGGGGTTGCAGTGATAGCTCGGCCCTATGGAGGGAGGTTGAGCGGTCTCTCCTCCCTTCGGGGGTGGGATTGCCAGACCTCCCTTGGATTCCCTCTCATTATTGGAAAGACCTCAATATCACCCATCCGGTGATAATAGATACCCTTACGTTCTGGGATCAGATGAGACACTTAGATTCGATTGCTCCCCACCCCTCCCCATGTCAAACCATAGCTAGTGTCCTCTTCTGCCTACCTGATACTCATGTCTCCAGCTGGTCCTCTCTTGGAGCTAACCGTGTTGCTGACCTCTACGGTCATACCGGAGGTGTCTCACATGCATCAATTTGTAATAAATTACGGATTCCAACCTCGTTGAAGTTTGAGGCCTTCCGACTCTCTTCCATTGTCAGATCATGGGGATTCCCCAGAGAGCACCTTAGACCTGACACAAAATGGGAATTGCGATGGTCCCTACCTCACAAGCTTAAAGGAACCTTATCGTTCCACTACGACATATTATTAGATCCCTTCTCTCAACAAAAAGTTTCGCAGTTTATAGCTTGGGAAACCGAACTTAACTTCACGGTTGACGCCGACTCTTGGTATGGAGAACTTAAGACTACCAGAAAGTTATTACATTCCACATCCCTTTGGGAACTCCATTACAAAATAACAGTACGGTGGCATTTAGTCCCAGTGACCCTCCATAGGATATATGATTCTCACTCCCCTGCCTGCTGGAGGGGCTGCGGACAGCTTGGGACTCAGGCACATATTTGGTGGTTCTGTCCCAAACTCTCCTCTATATGGCACTGGGTAACTAACTTACTACATTCCCTAGGCATAACTGTTCAGCTTAGTCCCCAAATTGGTCTCCTTCACCTCAACTTCCCAGCCCTCTCCCCTACACATAAAGCCTTGTCCATTTATGTGCTGATGGCCACTAAATTAGAAATTGCAAAAGCCTGGAAACAAATTTCTCCTCCCACCACCTCACAGATTTTAGCTACAGTCAACTACTTGTCAAAAATGGAAGCTTACTCCCATTCAGCCCTGGATAAACTAGATTTCTATCACGCAACTTGGGCCCCTTGGTGGGAAAAATTTTCTAACTAGACAATCCCGACATTGATTAGACTTTGGTCACCTTTCTCTTTTTTTTTTTGAGTTGTTTTTCCTCTTTTTTCTCCATACCACGACACGCTACCAACATAATATACAGCTGCTCTGTTACTGTATTTACTCACTTCTTACTCCCTCTACTGACTCAATATTTTCTCCTTATCCTTCTCTCCATTTCTTATCCCATTACCCTTTTCGAGCTTACCCTATGAGAGCATATATTCCCACTTACTTAAGTTTCTGTTATATTGTACCTTATTAATATAAAACTGAGGAAAATGTTTTTTGAGATGTCATGCAATATGGGAACATTGTTTATATTGCAATTTTTGAAACTACTCTAGTGGTTGTTACTATCTCCCTTTGTCTGTATCATTGAAAATGTTTCCTCTGTATGATATTTTTGTATTATGTGTTTTTCTCAAATAAAAACTTATTTAAAAAAAAAAAAAAAAAAAAAAAAGGATATGAAACACAATTTTTTTCATTCATAATTCAGATTGAGAATACAAGTTTAAACAACTTTCCAATTTACTTCTATTATCTAATTTGCCTCATTCTCTCTGTATCCTTTGCTGAAGAAACCGCAATGCGCATGGGTGAGCCAATAACATGAGGCATAGAAGTGAAGACAACAATCAGCAGCTTCTGAGCCTACCTAAGTATGCTTTTCAACAAAGAATACCAAGAGAATGAAAAAAATTAGATAACAGGTAATGACATTCTAATCATTGTCATTAAAAGAACTTTCTACAGAGTTAGTAACTTTATTTTGTATCCTATCACTGTGTATCTGATGTAAAATACATTGATTACAACTCTTAGACACTTGCTTCGTGTTGGGGTAGTTTTTATCTTCTCCCACCATTAAATGCTTTACAAAATAATTAATTCCAACTAAAACATTTTATTCTTCTTCTGATCAGCTTTTGATTTATTTATGTTTTGTTCTCCACATATTCCAGTATCCACTGCTATTATTTACTAATGGGTAAAATGGCTCTTGAAAAAAGCAGATCTTTATGATACTTTTGAAGCTCATTACATTTGAGTTTCCTTTGTCACTGAAGCTTATTTGTGTTCTTTTTTTTTCCTTTCAGGAAATATTGCTAGTGGCACACTGATCTACTGTTTCAATTTCATTTCTTCAGCTCTGTTTGAAACCCATTGATGATATCGTTTTGAAATATTTTAATTTGCTTTAAACTATGAAAGATAAAACTATAGGCTTTAAAATTAGGTGAAGCTGTGTAACTGGTAATCTTGTTATGGTCTGTTGTAACCATTACTAACTGTCACACCTTGATATCGCAGTCTTTCCCTAATGGAGTAGTAATTTAAATTTTTATTGAGATATATAATTGTTGACAATTTGTGCAATTATTAATGCTGATAACACCATTGATTTAAGTATCATGCGGAAACGTGCAGCAATTTTTTGTGCGACCTCGTTTGATTAAGGAATCCACTGTTTGACAGTTCTCTCTATGGTATCATGATGCAGTAGAAACTGATCCCATATTTGATACATAATGCTATAGAACCTATTAGATAAATTAGTCCAGTGCCTTAAGTTAGTATTTTGCATCTTTTTGCAAGGAGTTTAACCTTATGGATCTTTGTTGGCCCAACATTCTCAGTAAGATTTGAAGAGTCATGCCTACAATCTGTCCTCCATGATTTGCTTTGTTATGGTTTGTATTACTTAGATATTTCGTTTTTTTAGTATTCTAAAAATTGAGACGTGGGACCTATTTATCATGATGTGAGCGGACATGATCTGATATTGCAGATCATGTCCGTTGCACATCGATAAATGCTGACAGCATACGCTCTCTGCATTTATCATTGCACCAGCAGTTCTTGTGAACTGCTGGGGCAAAAAACCCCTGCAGATTCACAGCCAATCAGCCGCTATAAAGGGGTGTCAATCAACCCAATCTTATTCAATCGGGTTGATTTCCGGCGATGTCTGTCCGCCGCCTCAGAGCAGGCGGACAGGTTATGGAGCAGCGGTCTTTAGACCGCTGCTTCATAACTTGGGGCCTATTTATCATGATGTGAGCGGACATGTTCCGATTTTGCTGATCATGTCCCCTGCACATCGATAAATTCCGACAGCATACGCTCTCTGCATTTATCATTGCACGAGCAGTTCTTGTAAACTGCTGGTGAAATACCGCCCCCTGCAGATTCTTTAGACTGCTGCTTCATAACTTGTGTTTCTGGCGAGCCTGAAGGCTCGCCAGAAACACGGGACATAAATCTCTGTTCGGAGCATGATGATTCGGCCCCCTTGGCTCGCCAGAAACACGGGGCATCAAGCCCCATACTATTTTGTTCTTTCTCCCTTGTCAGAACACCATTCAACAAAACAAAGTATTTTGTCATATACAGATAAATCCTCAGGGTAGGAACATGACATATCATGATGACATATATAGGAGCTAGTAGAATAATGTGTTTGATACAAATGAGCTGTGTAATACTATCACATTTAACATTGATTTTGTTTTTGTGATCTGTAAATCACGTCTCTGAGCTTGCGATGACTATGAGACTGCTTGTTTTATTTCTTTTTCGTCTCTTAATAAAAAGAATTGACAAAAAAACATTTTAGATTACCTTAGTTTTGTGGCAGAATAAACTTCATTTAATAAAGATGATTATTTCCCCATTCTTAAATTGTATATATCACAATTCCTATTCTTTTTTCTTATGTTTCTTCTTCCTTCTATTTCACATCTTTACTTTTTGAACAATCTCCTGCTTCTTTTACTGTTATTATATGTTTTTGTTTTGTTTTCAGGGACCTTCATCTTAAATCCCTTACTAAGTTTCCATGGATTCTATTGGTCCTTCTGCAGCTGGGTCTGATGTCAAATCTCCAGTATTTTTGAGAAAACAACTCTCTCACCACATGCTTTGATCCTGTGTGCTGCTACAATCATAATGTGGGTTTCCTTTATTATTTCTCCTTCCTTCCCATGTTGTTTATCCTGGTGAAGTGTATGTAACTTTACACAGCATAGTGGGAGGATCTGCTCTATTAAATTCTGCTTATTTGGTGACCCAAAACCAGACAGCAAGCTGTGTACAGTGTGGGTGGCCATGACCATGCACTCTAAACCCTTTTAAATACAGCAGCCACCATAAATGTGTAGGACATGTGGGCACTTAATGGTAGTTTTGTTATGAACCAAGCTCTTGGGGGGCACGTGGGGGAGATTGCTGTTAGAGATCATTGCAGTAGGGTCTTGGTATAGGTTGGTTGGGGTTGTGAGTATGGTAGGTCATGCTCAGTGTTAATTGTGGTAACAAGAGGACATGTCTAGGGATACAAACTAATAACTTTGGTACCTTCATAACATAGATACCAGTGCTTACTGCACATGGAGTCAGAAGCTACTTAGAAGCTGATCATTGCAACCAGCAGTAGAATGCTGCTTTTAATAAATCATGTGCAAATAATGCAGTTTCACTAAATAATAACAATTTTATCATAATACAACTGCTAAAATGGAGCCACTCTGAGACACCTGCTGTAGCTAGATTTTATTAATTGTCTCAAGCAGCACATACATTATTAGTCCTTAGATTTAGGTACAAATATATTACAGTAATTATTATGTGCATGAAGCCAGTTAATTGTTCTCTTCTTATCAAAGGCTCATTCTCCTATTAGAGAAGTACAGAGTAGAGTCCTCCATCTTGGGATGCCCAGAATAATGAAGATAGAGACTAAAACATATGATTTGTCATGGGGAAGAATAGGTTCTGCTAAAATATAAATTTTTAGCTGGTTTTGAGCAAATTGATCTATTTTATGAAAAACCAAGCATTACCTCATTAAACTACATTGTTAACCAACTACCTCTACAAAGGTACATTCTATTAATTATAATGCTGTAGCATAAGCTTAAAGCTTCTAAATTAAATGCATTTACGCAATGCTTGCATTGCTAGTTAAGTGTGGAATTGTGACTAAAACACAAAACATATGTGCTTGAGTGACAAGAAAGAGTATGCGAGAATTGTAAAGCACCAATCAGCTAATCTGTTTGTTGAGGTCTAGAGCATAACATTTGGGGATGTCAAAAATTCACCTCAATATTAAGCTAAATTCTACTACTTTTTCCTCCCTTTATTCTTTTTTTATCCCTTTCTCTACCCTGTAACACTCTCTTTGTTCTGCATAGTCACTGGCCACAAATTCAGGGCAGCCGGCAGCTGTGAGGTGCTACAGTACTGAATGCATATGTATAGCAGTCCCATAGGATCCCCACTTATCTCTTATATATAATTATCTCTATATGTTGATTTCAGCACTGGATGTGTGTAAAAGATGCGAATACTGGGGTTAATTTAACCTAGAACATGCCCTTTTTTAAAATAACAGGAAAAACTTAAATATTATATTGTGGCTAAACAGTTAAAGCATTATAAGCACTAGGATATTTCTTTTATAGAGACATTTCTGAACAGTGGCAGTAAGCAAATAAACAGTGGCACATATGTGTTGGCATGATTAAGAGCAGGTAGCTCAAATCTTCTTTTATTTTGGACCCTTCCATGTAAAATAAATGTCATTTTAATTTAAGAAGCTATTGCTATATTGAATAATGTGGTTAGATTGAATGGAAAATAAAGTCAAAATTAAACTTTCATGATTTGGATAGAACATGCAATTTTAAACAACCAATTTACTTTTATTAGCACATTTATTTTTGCTTTGTTCATTTGGTATCCTTTGTGGAAACTCATACCTATGTAGGATCAGGAGCACCAAAGCACAACTGAGAGCTAGCTGCTATTATATATACATGCCTTTTGTCATTAGCTCACCTAACTGTTCAGCTAGCTCCTAGTAGTACATTGTTGCTTCTTTAACAAAGGATACCAAGAGAATAAAGTCAATTTAAAAAAAAAGTAAATTGGAAAGTTGCTTAAAATAGCATGTTCTATCTGGGTCTCGTGTCACTTAAGTATGGGTTTGTGCAGTGATTCTGGCAGCATGCAACTAGACCCGAGTGCTGTCTCTTTTTGCTTTACATACAGGCACCAGTCATGTTCAGCTCTGCAGCAGACGTGCATTCATAATATGCTTTTACACATAGTCATAG
The DNA here is from genome assembly GCF_027579735.1 of Bombina bombina. Classification (NCBI taxonomy): domain Eukaryota; kingdom Metazoa; phylum Chordata; class Amphibia; order Anura; family Bombinatoridae; genus Bombina; species Bombina bombina. The sequence continues at coordinate 660,290,732 of NC_069504.1, forward strand.
TGCTAACGGATAAGGGTTTTAGCACATTCGAATGCTTTCTTATTGCACACTTAAGTCACTATAAAAGATATTGGTAAATAGAATTCATTGACAAAATGAAACAACAGGCAACAAGATTCTGATCTATTAATGTAAGTTTATTGTTAGTGTTCAGGTGGTTCCCATTTACAGAAATTGAGAAATACAGGAGATTGCACACAGAAAGGGAAGAATAATGAATGTAACAGAAAAGTAAACCTTGGGGAAACGCTCAGAACGTAAAGAAGGAGGATGATAAAGATTAGGGTTCTGTTTATACAACATCCAAACGTAGAAAGAAGCTATCAGAGATACAATTTGCCATTTTTCAATACAATTAAGACATGTTCACTTTTTATTATATTCTGTAAAATAGTTTTAGCTTTTTCTATTACATACAGGAGTATAACTCTTTGTAGTCCACATGCAGAAACAAGCAATGGCTGATTTTAAATGTTTCTATATTTATATATCACCTATGTATTACGTTCAATGGTAGTAATGGATTTACAGATCATCTGTATTTCTGTGATATATATATGTGAATGAATAAAGCCTATTAATATTACAGGCTGTGTCCTCTGACAGATCACATGATCTTGTATGTTTTTATTGGTGCTGTACGGCAGAGACAAGCTTGATACGTGGTCTATTCCTTTTGTGATACAAAAGTACTGATCTGAGTAAAAAGGCAGCAATGAAAATCTATTTGGTAAATTGTCATAGTGTTGCTATTTGAAAAGCTTATTTATAAAGGGAACTAATATAAACATCTTTAATGCAAAGAAACACATGATAAAGGTTTAGTGTAGTGTGCTTACATTCTTCTGAACTGTTTTTTACTTTTCCATTCAGTACTGTCATGAACAAGGCAAGTTTCATTCAGTCATCACCGGTCATCATGAGTCTAAGCCTTCAAGTTTTAGAATACAATAAACATTCAAAGCTGATTAAATCTTAGTGCATTAGCAATTCTGCCTAGACACTCAGTTACGGTTGTGAATGCAGCAAATGACTACGCTCTACGGTGTTCCCTTTGGGAAGCTTTAAATTGAGTGCGCTAGACTTCCAGGCACCTGTATAACTGGCATGTTGCCAGTAAGCGTTGCAGCAGGTAGGTGGGGCTTGTCGGTCCAAACATCCATATAGTTGAAAAACATTAGAACGTAATAAGCACGAGCATGGAAAATTGTTCATGCATCTTTGCTTTTAAATAAACTGAATTAAAACATACCATTCCAACACAACGACGCATATTAGTGCTGATACAATGTGCAATTTGTTTTATAAATTCAGCACTGTAAATATTTGAGGGGAAAAAAAACCCATGAATATTTTCTATTAACATACGCTGGACATTTAAAAGTTAACACATTCTAGAATAAAAACCACTGTTCACATAAACAAAAACATCTAAAGCACTAAAAAAAGTTAACTTTTAAAATTGAAATAGCTATCTTTTTTTTAATTGCAGTTTTATCAAATATATTATAAGCACAAATTTTAGTTTCTTAAATCCTCAGTAATGTGGCATGTTTTGAGCTATGCATATGTACTGTGTAGTTATCACAGAAATGAGTATTGCCATTTCTAGCAAGGCAGAGTATACAACTCAATGGAATTAAATAAAAATAAAAATAAAACATTTTTACAGTGTAAATGACAATTTAACCTCTTAAGGACATATGACGGAATTTTTCCGTCATAAAACAATTGAGCAAACTGAAAGCTGTGTCCTTAAAGGGTTAAAAGACAATCTGCACAGCCATCCAGTTATGCAACGAGTACCTTCATGCTTCCCATGTACATTAAAAAAACCTCTTGACAGTGCACATGGATTTTTGTTTTTTCATTAATTTGTTCTAAAGGTTTTGGAAGATCTAGCATTTCTTTACTCCTACACTGAATGTCCCTTCTGTTTAACATAAACGGCATTAGCCATTGTGCAATAAAATAGAAAATATATATTGGGTTTCTTAAATTCTTAAAAGAATTGAACAAATAGGTTATGTGCGTGCAAAAACTGCAGGGGGGAGCCTCCAACTTCTGGGGTTACCCCAGTGCAAAACAGAATCAAATCTTTAACCAACCTTTGATTTACTACAATAGTTTTTTTTTTTTTTTTTTTTTTTTTCATTTATAATGCTTCTAAATATTTAAAAAGTAGAAAAGAACAATGATTAATGTTAGTCCCATAAATTAAATACAATTAAAAAAAATGGAAACATAGCTTAGCCTTTTAACAATAAAAATAAATATATAAATTAGACAGCAAAATACAACATTGTAACAAAAACTGTTGTTTTCAGCTAGTCACATCTGTAGTTTTGTAAGGCAGTTTGTTTTCTACAGCCAAAATAAAGATGGTGTAAGTTTGTATATAGCAGCTTCAATGGTAAGGTAAACAAACCAATATGATATATATATATATGTACTACGAGAACAATGTGATTATTAAAATATCAGCAACAGACATATCATTCTTGTTAAGTTATCTGGATTGGGCCAACCATTACATAATCATGAGTTGGCCGACAAGCATCTGTGAGTATATAATTGATCAACTAAAACCAGAATAACTACTGGGGTGGACAAAGTAGCTTGGAGCTTACACAATGCAGTAGGACACAGGGCATTAAATAAATGTGTAAGCGCTAACCAGCTTTTTGTGCAGCTCTAAGGTGACATTGGCTAAGAGCGATTTTCACCGTTCTCTTGCTGTGGAACACAATATAATTGTTTCAATTCCAATTAATTTAAAAGCTTAAATCTATCTACCTCTAGCCTGTTAATTCATGTTCGAATGTCATATTAAGTGGTGCTCTTGCAATGTCTGTACAAACTTTAGCATGCTCTAAGCATGATATTCATTTTTAAAAAACATGTTAAGAGATATATATTTGATTTTATATCATAAAACACATTACGTAATTTGGGCTTGTAAAAAAAAAAAAATTTAATAAAAAAAGAAAGAAAAAGAAATACTTCTATTTGTGCATTTTTTTTATCATCATTTCGGAAAGGTGTTAATGAGATGATTTTCATATAGAGTTTATTTTTAGCAGATTTGGAAATCATGATTATATGATCAGATAGACCTTACCGCTGGCAAACTGCTTCAGAGAAACATGGCTGTTTCACTGCTCTGACTGAGCTGATAGCGCAGGATCTAATATGCAAAGTTGTGAGAGAGGATTAGTTTGCAGACAATCCATCAACCGTCATGTGTATAACACACTGTTATATAGATCCTGCAACAGGAATTTGAAAACTGCACATCAAAGCTCCACAAAAATGGCATCTCTTTAGCAGACACATTGTCCTGTATCCCAAAATACTTTGGTTTGTAGAATATGACTGTACTTGTTTTTTATTTTTACCTATATTGGTATTTTGCCATCATTCTTAAGACATCTGTAACATTTGCTATGCATTATAAACTACCCTTGTATTTTTAGATAAGCAGGATAAATATAAGCTACATATTTACAGCATGTAGTGTCCACAACTATCCAACTGGTATTCTACAATAAAAACCATTAGTAAACAACAAAACATGACACCTCAGACATTTAGCCTTAAAATCTGAGCCTTGGGTTGAGGTAATTAACCTAAAGTCTTAAACCAGTTCCCTTGCATATGCAGGCCATAAGTCTATAGCTGCTTAGAATGAGACATTCATTTATGGTTTAGTCAAATTGTTTTTTTATCTGCAGGCCTGTGCCTGTTACATAGATTTTGTTATATAAATCCGACTATTATTTTTTTAAACCAATAGGATTAAATTTCTAGCAGTGCTATACGATCCTGGACTCAGTGTTTGCAAGACAACATAGACTCTGCCAAGTAACAATATAAATATATATATATATATATATATATATATATATATATATATATATATATATATATATATATATATATACAGTATATAAGCAGAAATAATAATTTCCCTTCAGATATGCCCACTATAATTCTAATGGTATAACTTTCAGTCTTCTTTAAACACCCATAATGCAGCTGAATGTACATTGATCAACATTGGGAGAGTCAGACAAAATGGCTCCAAATCAGAATTAGCTGATAACTAAGATGTGACTGGACACAAATCTTAACACAACATACTGATGTGGCATTTAGAAAATGACTAAAAACATTAGAATTCAATCTTGCATGCTGGAAATGATTCATCTTGCATCACTACTGTGCTACTGCTAGCCAGGACCATGATATTGAGCTCCTGCTGTTTCTCATGAGTCTGTTGGTACCATTCACGTGTCACTTCAGTATCATGGGTTGGAATCAATGTCACCTGAATAAAAAAAATAAAAAAATTGGCAGTTCAAATTTGGGCAGTGAGACATAGCAAGTGCCAGTAAACAAACAAGTATTAAATAAATTATGAAGTGGTAGGTTTAAATAAATCTGCAGCTTATCTCCCCTGCCCGCCTGCCCAGTTTAAATAATATTTCCTCATATATATTTCTCACAAATAAACTCCTTCCTGACAGACACAGAGAGAAGTGATTAACTAACTTTTTAGCAACATTTATACAAGTGGTTAACTCCTTTTGTCAGCTATATTTAAACTAGGCACTAAGCAGTAATAAACCCTGTCAGAAATATTTAAAGCCATAACTGTTTAACTTATTGACACCCAAAGAGTATACTATAGAGTTTAATTGGGACCCACAAATAAAAAATAATTGCATCTCCCACAAATATGAAACCTATTATTTTTTTACCAGTATTAAATATTAAGGGCTAGATTACCAGTAGAGTGCCAATTAGCGCTCCTGCTCTCGTTTTAATTTTGCTAGAAGCAAGCTTTTTGCGCACGTTGGGTAGCGCTTGTATTACAAGTTGAATGTAAAAAGTTTGCGCACGAGTACTATCCCGACTCACGCAAAAAGCCGAACTTCGAATATCGCAAACCTGTTAACGTATTCCCCTATAGACTTCAATGGAGCGCAAAAAGTGGAGAAAAATCCTAACACCCATACTCATGCGCAAACCCGATTGCGTTTAACCATGTGCGCTAAAACAACATTAAATATTAATATTTCACATTCCAATGCTCTTCACATAGCTGAATATGTTCTTTTTATTCTTAAAGTAAAGGTAAAGTTTTAGCAATTCGAAGACATCATTAGATTTGCTAATATTACCAGATGCTAATCGCTATTTTTTTTCCTCAATTTATTTTATATATCTCAAAATATATAGATCTAAAAATCCCTACCGTTAAGATGGTGACTCCTCCCAAACCCTATTTCCTGGTTTTCTGTTCTCAGACTTAGAGCGGTCCCAACTGCTCTATACGTCTTCTAAAAGTGCGTTGACGATGCTCAGTAGAACTGCGCATGCGCAAATCGGCGATCTCAATCTATTATTAGCATGCATAATCTGATTTGAAAGGACAGCGGTACTTACTTAGTCAATACTTTGACGTCAAATGCTGCGCTTGTCCTTATCAGAGTGGTCTGTAAGCAGCGGTCTGTTGAAATTCCTACACTACTACCAAAGCGCATGCGCAAAACGGGAGCGAGAATTGACTCCAAGCTTCTGAAGAAAAAAAATACTGCATGCGCATAAGAGCAAGGAGGCGGATGACGTTGAGTGATGGATGCACAAAGGTCAAATTTTCAATTGGATCACAGAAAAACGTGACCAAGATAGAAAAAACATAAAAAACGGGTTGATTTACTCGAGCTTCAGAAAATTATTAAAAATTTTGCATATCTAATTTGTAACTTTACTTACAAGCAAAATTATACAAATCGATGAATGAAGCTCATATTTATTTGGAACATATTATTATATACTACATCGACAACTAGGTAACTTTACCCTCACTTTAAATAAATATTTATATATATATATATATATATATATATATGTTTGCTTGGTAAAATATATATATATATATATATATATATATATATATATACACAGATAGATATAGGAATATATATTTAAAAATAGTTAGAAAATATTCCCCTATGTGAGGAACATTGGAATGTGAAATAAATACATAGTTAAACACTTTATGCAAAATGAATATTGCATATATATGATTTTACATGTTTTCAGCTACTTAATTGCAAAGGTTTTCAATGCACACGCACATATATATATATATATATATACTGTAGACACATGTATTTATGTGTATATATGTCTGTAAATACATATATACACATATAAATACATATGTACACACACACACATATATATATATATATATATATATATATATATATATATATATATATATATATATATAAATGGCCTTAACAAGCAAGATATGGTTATGGAATTTCGACAAATTCCATAAAAAGTTAAGGGATTACAGCACTCTTTTTGAAAAAAGTCATACATTTATTTCAGAAACAGATCCAACAAACATAGCGAACCCCTGCCTCATCCATGAGCAGAGTTCCTGTACATAATGAAAACACATTAAAACAGAGGCATTTGACACTTTTGACTGGCCAGTCTTATCTAACAATAACCCAAACAGAATAATGTTACTCTCATGCAAACAACAAAATGTTGAAGATTGGGGCTGCTCCAAAAATACGAACTAATAAAACGGCAAATTATCAAAAGTTCGTAAAGAGTAAAAGGTTAATCTCTATATCATAGTTAGCGTAGGAATAAAGACACTGAACCAATTATTTCTGCAATAAATAATAATATTGCAGAAATAATTGGTTCAGTGTCTCTATTCCTACGCTAACTATGATATAGAGATTAACCTTTTACTCTTTACGAACTGTTGATAATTTGCCGTTTTATTAGTTCGTATTTTTGGAGCAGCCCCAATCTTCAACATTTTGTTGTTTGCATGAGAGTAACATTATTCTGTTTGGGTTATTGTTAGATAAGACTGGCCAGTCAAAAGTGTCAAATGCCTCTGTTTTAATGTGTTTTCATTATGTACAGGAACTCTGCTCATGGATGAGGCAGGGGTTCGCTATGTTTGTTGGATCTGTTTCTGAAATAAATGTATGACTTTTTTCAAAAAGAGTGCTGTAATCCCTTAACTTTTTATGGAATTTTTCGAAATTCCATAACCATATCTTGCTTGTTAAGGCCATTTATATCAAAATTTTATAGGGTCTGCATCATAAGATGTGACTGCATCAAATTATTAAACTTTGTATACTATTGTAATTTGTGGTATACGTAATATCTCTCCCCTTTCAAAAAAAATTTTTTATACATATATATATATTCATTAAAATTATGATGGAGATAAATATCTGAGATTAAAATCCTCCATGTCTCAAAAGTAAATCGATACAAAAAAATTGCATAGGAAATTAGCAGATCCGGGCAAGTTCCCCGCTTGCTTTTCCCTAGTAAAGCTCCATGTACATTGTTACCAATGCACAAGAGGATTCTGGGTAAGATATGCAAATTAGAGATGGAAAATCTCAGATTTTTTGTTTCAAATACTGTTTTAACACAGCGATCCCATAATAGGGTGATTGCAGCAATACAGAAACCACTGCTAGACAGGCTGTTTCATTCTTTTTAGAATTCGTCAGTAGCAGATAGATTTTTGGTTGCTGCTTCGGTAAAGCTCATTTCAGGGTTAAATCAAAATTCATTAAAATTATGGTGGAGGTAAAAATCTGAGATTAAAATCCACCATGTCTCAAAAGTAAAACAATACAATTTTTTTGCATAGGAAATTAGCAGATACAGGTAAGTTCCCCGCTTGTTTTTCCCAAGTAAAACTCCATGTACATTGTTACCAATGCACAAGAGGATTCTGGGTAAGATATGCAAATGCAAATTATTTTAATGAATTTTGATTTAACCCTGAAATGAGCTTTACCGAAGCAGCAACCAGAAATATCAACCTCCGGTGTCCCTCATTCTCAACCACAAATGTTGGGAGGTATGCATACTGGCTTATAATCATACTGATTGGTGGACAGTGACATGCCTCATAAGCATAGAAAGAAAAAAAATCTCATATGAAAGAAGATCCATTTTTGAAAAAAAAAGATGTATTTTAAAATGTACAAATATTGTTTTTAAATGGGTTCAAATAAGCCACCTGTGTATAAGGAAATTATCATTACACATGTTCAATACACAAGTTCATAAAAAATAACCTAGAAAAAATAACTTCTTGTTAAAAATGAGCCTTATCCTGAGTTAACAGTTGAAAAATATAGTTTTATACTTTAGGAATTCAGCATTTTTTAAAATTATTTAAAAAAGGTGTATTTTGTATTGGAGTTAGTAATATTTATCTTTAGGGATTGTCATTGATACTCAAGATGTCACCCCGAAAAATAAAATATCAAACCATGAATTATTTGACAGTACTGATGAGAAAAACTAAGTATCATCAAGAAGTTATCCAATTGCAAGCCAGGAAATATATTATACAATGTATTAGGGCCACAGGTTTCTAAGCAGAGAAACAAAGGATATTCAAAACTACAAGAAGAAGAATGCTCACACATTGTTCCACAACACCAAAGCTAATATCAAAAATAGCCACTTCAATACACCAAAAAGTCTATCAATTCACACATTATTTAAAGGGAACCCCCTGGTTTCACTTCACAATCAGATCTGTAAACCGATCACCATAGAATTGGGTAAGCTAATTTATACATTGATAGAAACAGTCATAACATTCAGAAAAAGTCACAGTAGGGGACATTAACATTTGTGTCATTTCAGATAATAAGTATTTAATACTGATTATCATATTATTTATTCTATACTACAAATTAGCCAGTGTAGGTCAATGCACAAATACTGCACAAAACCAATGATATGTGGGCCATTCCAAGTCCTATCCAAAAAAAATAAAGGGATATGATTCCTAAACATGTATTTGTTCTATCTAAAAGGGAGTAATTCAAAATACATTACAGTGCCTTGTTTGTTTGTTTTTTTACAGACTGAATAAACCAACTTTTCTGTGGAATTTGTCGTTGTCAGCCAGTGAGTACTAGAAACCTTGGTATTAACCTTGGTATTAGCTGCATTCCTGTTTGCTTCACTTTTAATTTCCACATCTTTCACTTAACATTTTCATGGAAAAACATTTTTGTGACGTATTTTAGCATTTTAATAAATTTATTTTACCTGATTTACGCTGTGGGATACTGTTTGCCTACCAGTATAAAGTAGGTGTGTGCATCATACAGAGCTTGTATTAGCTCCAACAAATGTGAGTAATCATTCGTCCTATCATTTCACATAACCCAGTGGGTTTACAGTGTTACACTATTTTGTGTTTACTTTCTCGTCTCTCACTTGAGGACCCATTAAGGATTCAAGTCACCAAAGATTTCTGTCAGAAACGGATATATCCTTTCAGTATTATTGAACTTTTTGCATTCTTGTTTTTCACATTTATTGTATATTTTGATTCACTTTTAACTGCTGCTCTTGCATACATAAATATACATGATAAGAAGCATTTAAATACAATGCCCCTTTAAAGTATATCAGCAACATGTGTGTGTGTGTGTAATAAGGCAAAAGATTCAGCACTCTCCACTTGTGGTGTGTAAAAATCCACTCAATCTCTGTGTCATTAATCAATAGCAAGCACTAGCAACCTGATTGTGACATAGACAGGCTACCATTATACCATTCCAGATGTATATATGTGTATATATATATAAAACTGTAATATAAAAACATTTTTTTATAATTCTTAGCATTGCATTGGAAATATGAAAGACAAGGATAAATCTAGGTTTTTAATCCAAAATGGCTAGAGAGTTAAGCACTAAAAAAACCCGGCCAAGCTTCAGACATTATTCTCAAAGATTGTGATAAAAAGGAAGAATTGCTTTCTTAAGTAGAAAGGATTATACTGGAATATGCAACCGTCTACTCCATGAGAGGCGCACCAATGAAATCTTGACCTCAGACCCACATTTAAAAACAGAATATTAGTTAAAAAACGTTTCTTAAATGCTAAATAATGTTATCAGTGTGCAGTAATACTAATGCATGGAAATCTAATCCCCTTCTGTCCTTCTATGGCATTCTATGGGCTACAAAAAGTACATCAACGTATAACTGTACAACTAAGTAGGCCAATTTTAAGTCACATTTTACATATAAAGTGGCTAACTTTTTAAAAAAAATTGTGCAAATTCATAACATCTTTTCTGGCAGGTTTGAGTGATACTACAGATACTCTATATAGATTTTACAGCCTTGATGTGCCTTTTTGGCAAGTATTGATGTGGAGGACATTTATATTGTCATTTTACATTAATAAAGTCTACAGGCCTCAGAGGGAACAGTATTTGCTATTTACATACACTTGCATCAAATCACTCTAGCTATACAAATCTATTATTGGAAAGGTAGGAAACAACACCATCCCAAAGATATACCAGGGCAAGATATATTGATGATATTATCCCTGTAGAAAATGGCATAAAGCATATATGATATTCATATCATCCACTAAATATTATGATCTATATTAGTTGTTGATGATAAAACATTTGGAAACACTACTATGAATACAGTTTTTCATTGGAACAATTAAGAACTTTATTTCTTTGCAGTGTGGAATTCCATATAGTTAATACTTAATATTGCTGTAGTAAATTTGGAATAATTTAAGATGCCATCTACAGACCTAAGCAAACACAGTTATATGGAGCCAATATGACTAGAAAATACATTACATATGTTATACTGTAAATATGGTGTGCAATGCATTTTTTAAGTACCCATTATATGTACTACTTGAATATTAACACCTCACAACAAAAAAGCAGTTAGCTTCTGAATGCAGAAGTAGGCAGCCGCTCATGGACTTTGGCTATTTTCGATGCCGGATTGATTCTTGTGAAAGATCACTACACTAAGATCTATGCAAATTCAGATCTTAGAGTGGTGATCTTTCACAAGCATAAATGTGGCATCAAGAATAGCCAAACTCCATGAATGGGCACCTACAATGTCCATGCATACTTACTACTACAGTCTATGATACTGTTGCCTCTGAAGTAAATTATTTTATGTCAGGTGGGAATGAGGTCTGCTGCCGTTTAAGGGACACTGTACCCAAATGTTTTCTTTTGTAATTCAGAAAGAGCATGCAATTTTAAGCAACTTTCTAATTTACTCCTATTATCAAATTTTCTTCGTTCTCTTGCTATCATTATTTGAAAAAGAAGGCATCTAAGCTTTTTTTTTGGTTTCAGTACTCTGGACAGCACTTTTTTATTGGTGGATGAATTTATCCACCAATCAGCAAGGACAACCCAGGTTGTTCACCAAAAATGGGCTGGCATCTAAACTTACATTATTGCATTTCAAATAAAGATTCCAAGAGAATGAAGAAAATTTGATAATAGGAGTAAATTAGAAAGTTGCTTAAAATGTTATGCTCTATCTGAATCACGAAAGAAAAATTTGGGGTACAGTGTCCCTTTATGTGCAAATTAAGATATTTTATAGAATAAAAAAGGCTTGCTGTCAGTTTGAGAAAGTTAGATAAATGAACAGCAGTTTTTTTTGAGAATTATGATATACTGTAGGTGTTAGGCTATTTTAATATGCTAAATGCTATAATTTTTGTTTTTAAATTTAAACAAATGCAGCTTTTAAAATGATGGAGAATCAAATGCTCAGATCTAAAACTATGATTCATAAGCAGATGAGACATAGGGGCCTATCTATCAAGCTCCGAACGGAGCTTGATGGTCCGTGTTTCTGCCGAGTCTTCAGACTCGCCAGAAACACCAGTTATGAAGCAGCAGTCTAAAGACCACTGCTCCATAACCTGTCCGCCTGCTCTGAGCAGGCGGACAAACATCGCCGCAATTTAACCCTATCGAGTACGATCGGGTTGATTCACACCTCCCTGCTGGCGGCCCATTGGCTGCGAGTCTGCAGGGGGCGACATTGCACCAGCAGCTCTTGTGAGCTGCTGGTGCAATGCTGAATACGGAGAGCGTATTGCTCTCCGTATTCAGCAAGGTCTGGCGGACCTGATCCGCACTGTCGGATCAGGTCCGCCAGACTTTGATAAATTGGGGCCATAGTGCTCTCAGAGCTGCATGTACCTGCAAGGTTGACATAAAAAAAAAACACTTAACATCCAAATAAGGTGAATAGATATTACTTTTTATCCAACATGGAAAAGAGGTAAAGATAAAGGCCCCAATTTATCAAAGTCTGGTGGACCTGATCCGACAGTGCGGATCAGGTCCGCCAGACCTCGCTGAATACGGAGAGCAATACGCTCGCCGTATTCAGCATTGCACCAGCAGCTCCCTGCAGACTCGCGGCCACCATGGGCCGCCAGCAGGGAGGTGGCAATCAACCCGATCGGACTCGATCGGGTTGAATTGCGGCGATGTCTGTCCACCTGCTCAGAGCAGGCAGACAGGTTATGGAGCAGCGGTCTTTAGACCGCTGCTTCATAACTGGTGTTTCTGGCGAGTCTGAAGACTCACCAGAAACACGGGCCGTCAAGCTCTGTTCGGAGCTTGATAGATAGGCCCCAAAGACTGGATAAACACTTCAAATATTTCTCATAAAAAACAGTCCTTTAGATAGGGCTGTCACAAATATACAGACCTTATATTAAGCGTAATGTAGGTATACATATAAGGCCTGCTTAATATTGTAATAGTTGTGTTTACTCATCCCAGATTTGCCACCTTGCAATGCAGTAACACCTGTTGTGCCATTGGCCCCAATTTATCAAAGTCTGGCGGACCTGATCAGACAGTGCGGATTCGGTCCGCCAGACCTCGCTGAATACGGAGAGCAATACGCTCTCCGTATTCAGCATTGCACCAGCAGCTCACAAGAGCTGCTGGTGCAACGCCGCCCCCTGCAGACTTGCGGCCAATCGGCAGCCAGCAGGGGGGTGTCAATCAACCCGATCGTTGATAGCGGGGGCGGCAGATTAGTGGTAAATAAGTGTAAGGTTAGGGGTGTTTAGACTCTGGGTTCATGTTAGGGTGTTAGGTGCAGACTTAGAAAGTGTTTCCCCATAGGAATCAATCGGGCTGCGCTAGGAGCTGAACGCTGCTTTTTTGCAGGTGTTTTTCCAGCCAGCTGAGCCCCATTGTTTCCTATGGGGATATCGTGCACGAGCACGTTTTTCCAGCATACCGCTACCGTAAGCAACGCTGGTATTGAGAGTTGAAGGGAAGGTAAATTATGCTCAACGCTCTCTTTTCTGAGCCTAACGCAGCCACTCAGACAACTCTAAATACCAGCGTTGTCTTAAGGGTGCGCTGGGAAAAAAAAGCAGCGTTAGCTACGCAGGTCTTTACCGACAAAACCCGAAATCTAGGCGCAAGTGTTTTACAAGCCCATGTGAATATTTACTTGGAAAATGCCATGAAACATAAAAAAAATGTCACACCCTGACCAAAAAGTGTTATGGCCAAAAAAGGCCTGGGGCAGCTCAAAACCTACATACGCCACTGCCAAGGATTAAAGCAAATAAATGGGAAAAAAACAGTTTGAAATTGTAATATAAAAGGTTTAAAGTCGAAGACACCTTCTAATTTACTTCCATTACCAAATGTTGCACAACCTTTTTATATGCACATTTTCTACAGCACCAGCTCCAACTGAGCATGTGCACAAGCTCAAAGGGTATACCTATACTAGTCTGTGATTGGTTGATGTCTGTCACATGATACAGAGGCCTCTAGTTATAAAGCTCTGTATTTACCTGCATTCGCCGGCCCCAATACGCTCGCCTAACATCGCAGCCGCGGACCTGAATACATTCGCCAAAGTTATCAAGAAAGCTGTCAAGAAGCCGCGCACCAAGTACGGAGCGATGAGCAGCGGACTGTTGTTAACTGACAGTCATCGATCTCGCTGCTCATCGGCTTCTTCGCAGCTTTCTTGCTAGCCTGTCACTAAGCACCCACACTATACTATACTGTTTTACCCCCAAAACCGCCGCTCCCGGAGCCCTCCGCAACTAAATAAATTTATTAACCCCTAAACCGCCGCTCCTGGACCCCGCCGCAACTATAATAAATATATTAACCCCTAAACCACCGCTCCCGGACCCCGCCGCCACTATAATAAATATATGAACCCCTAAACCACCGCTCCCGGACCCCGCCGCCACCTACATTATACCTATTAACCCCTAATCTTCCGCCCCCCTATACCGCCGCCACCTACATAAAGTTATTAACCCCTATCCTGACGATCCCGGACCCCGCCGCAACTAAATTGTTTAACCCCTAAACCGCCGCCACCTACATTACATTTATTAACCCCTATCCTGCCCCCCGTACACCGCCGCCACCTACATTACATTGATTAACCCCTAATCTACCCCCCCTACACCGCTGCAACTATATTAAATTAATTAACCCCTAAAACTAACCCTAACACCCCCATAACTTAAATATTATTTAAATGAATCTAAATAAATATTCCTATAATTAAATAAATTAATCATATTTAAAACTAAATACTTACCTATAAAATAAACCCTAAGAAAGCTACAATATAACTATTAGTTACATTGTAGTTATTTTAGGGTTTATTTTTATTTTACAGGCAACTTTGTATTTATTTTAACTAGGTACAATAGCTATTAAATAGTTATTAACTATTTAATAACTTCCTAGCTAAAATAACTACAAAATTACCTGTAAAATAAGTCCTAACCTAAGTTACAATTACGCTTAACACTACACTATCATTAAATAAATTAAATTAATTAAATACAATTACCTAACATTAAATAAAATTAACTAAAAATAACTAAAGTACAAAAAAGAAAAAAATCTAAATTACAGAAAATAAAAAAATATATAAGAATTTTAAACTAATTACACCTAATCTAAGCCCCCTAATAAAATAAAAAAGCCCCCAAAATAATAAAATTCCCTACCCTAAACTAAATTACAAATAGCCCTTAAAAGGGCCTTTTGTGAGGCATTGCCCCAAAGTAATCAGCTCTTTTACCAGCCCTTAAAAGGGCTTTTTGCGGGACATTGCCCCAAAGTAATCAGCTCTTTTGCCTGTAAAAAAAAGAAATACAATAACCCCCCCCAACATTACAAACCACCACCCACACACCCCTACTCTAAAACCCACCCAATCCCCCCTTAAAAAAACCTTAACACGACCCCCTTGAAGATCACCCTACCTTGAGCCGTCTTCACCCAGCCGGGCACAAGCGGTCATCCGATCCGTCCAGAAGTCTTCATCGAATCTGGGCAGAAGAGGTCCTCCAAGCGGCAGAAGTCTTCATCCAAGCGACATCTTCAATCAACCGAAGCGGAGCCATCTTGAATCTAGCCGACCCAGAGCCATCCTCTTCCATAGACGTCCTAACACCGAATGAAGGTTCCTTTAAATTACGTCATCCAAGATGATGTCCCTTGAATTCCGATTGGCTGATAGAATCCAATCAGCCAATCAGATTGAGCTCGCATTCTATTGACTGATTGGAACAGCCAATAGAATGCGAGCTCAATCTGATTGGCTGATTGCATCAGCCAATCGGATTTTTCCTGCCTTAATTCCGATTGGCTGATAGAATTCTATCAGCCAATCGGAATTCGAGGGAGGCCATCTTGGAGGGCTATTTGTAATTTAGTTTAGGGTAGGGAATTTTATTATTTTGGGGGGCTTTTTTATTTTATTAGGGGGCTTAGATTAGGTGTAATTAGTTTAAAATTCTTGTAATTTTTTTTATTTTCTGCAATTTAGAGGGTTTTTTTGTACTTTAGTTATTTTTAGTTAATTTTATTTAGTGTTAGGTAATTGTAGTTAATTAATTTAATTTATTTAATGATAGTGTAGTGATAGGTGTAATTGTAACTTAGGTTAGGATTTATTTTACAGGTAATTTTGTAATTATTTTAGCTAGGTAGCTATTAAATAGTTAATAACTATTTAATAGCTATTGTACATAGTTAAATTAATTACAAAGTTGCCTGTAAAATAAAAATAAACCCTAAAATAGCTACAATGTAATTATTAATTATATTGTAGCCATCTATTTTATAGGTAAGTATTTAGTTTTAAATAGGATTCATTTATTTAATTATAGGAATATTTATTTAGATTAATTTAAATAATATTTAAGTTAGGGGGTGTTAGGGTTAGACTTAGGTTTAGGGGTTAATTCATTTAATATAGTGGCGGCGGTGTAGGGGGGGTAGATTAGGGGTTAATCAATGTAATGTAGGTGGCGACAGTATAGGGGGGGCAGATTAGGGGTTAATAGGTATAATGTAGGTGGCGGAGGGGTCCGGGAGCGGAAGTTTAGGGGTTCATATATTTATTATAGTTCTGGCGGGGTCCGGGAGCGGCGGTTTAGGGGTTCATATATTTATTATAGTTGCGGCGGGGGCCAGGAGCGGCGGTTTAGGGGTTAATAAGTTTAATGTAGGTGGCAGCGGGGTCCGAGAGCGGCGGTTTAGGGGTTAATAAATGTATTATAGTTGTGGCGGGGTCCGGGAGCGGCGGCTTAGGGGTTAATACATATAATGTAGGTGTCAGCGGTGTCGGGGCGGCGGTTTAGGGGTTAATAAGTATAATGTAGGTGGTGGCAGATTAGAGGTGTTTAGACTCGGGGTACATGTTAGGGTGTTAGGTGCAGACATCTCCCATAGGAATCAATGGGATATCGGGCAGCAGCGAACATGAGCTCTCGCTGCTGTCAGACTCCCATTGATTCCTATGGGATCCGCCACCTCCAGGGCGGCGGATTGAAAACCAGGTACGCTGGCCCGGAATAGTGGCGAGCATACCTGCTAGTTATTTGATAACTAGCAAAAGTAGTCAGATTGTGCCGAACTTGCGTTCGGAACATCTGTAGTGACGTAACCATAAATCTGTGTCGGACTGAGTCCGGCGGATCGTATGTTACGTCACTATATTCTACTTTTGCCGGGCTGTAGGGCTTGATAACTACAGCGAATCAGCCTCGCCACAAATACGCTGCGGAATTCCAGCGCATTTGCGGTTGATGGCTTGATAACTAGAGGCCAGGGGCTGGAAAATGGGAGAAAATATAGTATTACGTAGCAGGGTTTCCACACAGCCTTGCTTGCACAACCTCTATTTTGTTGCCTCATTTTATCTGTCCCTAATTATTCTCATCAGAAGAGACATGGAGGTGCCCGTTACTTTATAGAAACTAGAGTACTTTGTAAAAATTCAACCATTACACTGATATCCTCAATATTTAAACAGCTAATATAGGGGTCGATTCCAATCTTTACAATCCCATTTACCAGCGTTTATTCAGCTCCGATCTGTGTTTTACAAGTTCTGAGTTATCACAATCCAAGCAACAACAATATTTCCATACTGGGAAAAGTTCAGATTGGAGCAGAGCAGAAAGCGATATGATGAATACAAAGCAATGGCTTTGGTGATCCACAGATTTTTGCACTTTATTTCAGCAACAAATTGAACATACATGTTTGACAGTTTTCCAAGACGATTTGGAATAATTCTATTATCTCAGGCATGTGCAATACATTTTGATATAGCCACAGATGCCTTTTTAGATGTATATATGAATATTTGGTCTAGATTCATTAAACCTATATTCAGCACTTTTGTATAGTCCGTCAGTAGTGGGCAGGACAGACATTTACAAATGTATTTGTATTTAAAAGACAGATGCATATCATGCATGATATCTTGTTCAGCTAATGAGATCTGCAGGAAAAGGCATTTAGCAATCACGCTCTTTATTTTAATATCTTTCTCTCGGCAATAGAACGGCTGTGATCGCGAGTTGAGCATTGCCATTCAATCTTGTTTATTTAAAACTGCAATCTTACAGTTCTAGAAAATTGCAAAGAGAAACCCTGTTCTTTACAGTGAGAGTGAGGTTTGGAAATCGCAGTCTGTACAGTGAGAGTGAGGTATTGAAATTGTGGTCTGTACAATGGGTTATTGAAATTGCAGTCTGTACCGTGGGTTTTTGAAATTGTGGTCTGTACAATGGGTTTTTTAAATTGTGGTCTGTACAATGAGTTATTGAATTTGCTGTCTGTACCGTGGGTTTTTGAAACTGCTGTCTGTACAGTGGGTTTTTGAAATTGTGGTCTGTACAGTGGGTTTTTGAAATTGTGGTCTGTACAATGGGTTTTTGAAATTGCTGTCTGTCTGTACTGTGGGTTTTTGAAATTGTGGTCTGTACAATGGGTTTTTGAAATTGCTGTCTGTCTGTACTGTGAGTTTTTGAAATTGCTGTCTGTAAAGTGGTTTTTGAAATTGTGGTTTGTACCTTGGGTTTTTGAAATTGCTGTCTGTACTGTGAGATTTTTTTAAATTGCTGTCTGTACCATGGGTTTTTAAATTGCTCTCTGTACCGTGGGTTTTTTTTTTTTTTTTTTTTTTTTTAATATACTATTTTTATTGAGAGCAGCAGAAAGGATACAGAAGAGTGTGTGTATACATATTCCATGATTTCAGATACAGTGACATAGAATAACAATAACAATTATCAATTACATGAATAGCAAAAGCAGGTGGTACCGAAACACTCGTAGACTTAAAATAGATCCGTCCTTTCCTGTCCTCTCTTTTTCCTCCCTTAGAGGGGAGCGTTTAACAGTTTTATTGTGGCAAAAAGGGAAAAAAAAACAAAAAACAACATGCTTAACCGGTAAAAACTATACAGCTAAGTATAGGCTGGGACTTCGCAAAGGTTTGTGGAAATTCATTTCTCTTTTCCCTACTAAATGTTCTGTGTTATGAGAGAGCACTAGTCAGACAAGCAAGCAGACAACAGTTATGAGAGAGCACTAGTCAGACAAGCAAGCAGACAACAACAACAACAACAAAAAAAAAAAAAAAAAAAAAAAGGGGGAGAAGAAAAGGAAGAGTCAAGGGATCATGAGGAGCCGTAACCCGGAGCCGTTTGCTAGCATTTAAATGCTGATGTTATCCCTCCCATTTTCCCCACCGTTCTGTGTATGATACAAGAAACCCCAATCTCCCCTCAGGGATGCTGTCAACATGTACTCAGTGTGTGCAAATGGGAGTAGGATTTGTCTCTGGAGGTCAAGGCTCAGAGATATAATGTATCTTCTCCATTTGTTTATGAAATGCTTGAGTCTCCTATTAGTGTCCAGTTTAGTGTCTAGTTGCTCGATGAGCAGTTGTTTGTGTAAACGGTGTTTAAAAGAGCTAAAGCTAGGAGCCGAGGTCTCTGTCCAGACTCCCAGAATGACCTTCCTAGCAGCTAAGATGATAGTGTCAAGTAAGGGGGTATCTGTGAGATGGTGGTCACGCCATTCCAGGAAGCAAATCTGTTCCACATCAATCTGGACTCTCAATTTAATGACTCTCGTAATCCAGAAGGCAATCTTACCCCAAAACTGGTTGACTTTAGGGCATGTGTGGAAAAAATGGAGAAAGTCTGGATCGCACAATTTACATTTGCTGCATTCATTCCTTGTTTCAGTTCTCCACTTCGCTAACCGACGAGGGATGATATAGTCCCTGTGTAGCATTCTGATCTGGGATTCTCTGAGGGACATGGACATAGTCGCTCTTCGAGCGCTCATCACGCTCTGCTGAATGAGCTCCGCAAGATCGTCCCTCACCACACTTCTGGACCACTTATCCACCAACCGGGTTAAGTTTTCAGATTCATTGTGGAATAAAAGTGATCTATATATTCCCGAGATGGCAAAGTTGCCCATTTTAAATGAGGCTACTGTCAAGGCAAATGCATGTGGTTCCCAGAATTGTGGGTCGTCTCTCATCAGTTGGTCAATATAATGCCTCAATTGCAGATAGGCATAGAAGTGAGTTCGTGGTAGCCCAAATTGGGCCTGCAAATCGGTGAATGATTTGACGCATTTCCTGGGAAGGTCCAGGGCATCCCCCACACAACATAGTCCCCTAGCTTCCCACAGAACAAAGGGGGAGGAGTCCGTACCTGGGGGGAAGTCAGGATTATTTCGCAACGGGATCATTCTGGGCGCCACACAACGGCGGCCGACGTGACTGAGGGCTAGTTGCCAAGCCCTTAGCGTGTCTTTGTAGAGGAGGTTATCCTTTAGTGCCGCCTGGGGATTGGTGGAGTGGGCAAAGGGTAGGACCGGTAGACAAGGCCCCCCCAGGGCCTGTCTCTCTAGTTCAGGGGAGTAGAAATGCCTTGTTTGTAGTTGCCAATCAATCATGAGGCGGCCAAGAGATGCCCAGTTATATAACCTGAGGTTGGGTAATCCCAACCCTCCGCTTGAAGGGTGTGCATATAATTTTGCCATAGCTATTCTCGACTTGCCTCCCTTCCACAAGAATCGTGAGAGGGCCCGATTGTATACCGCCATATCCCTTCTAGAGATCAGAAATGGGAGCATAAGTAGTGGGTATAGCAGCCGTGGCAGAATCACCATTTTGACCAGATTTATGCGCCCAGAGAGGGAGAGTGGCAGGTTTCTCCAGCCCTCCATCGTATTCGCAGCTTCACGACACGCCTGGGTTATATTATCATAATATAGGGCCTGCATGGAAGATGACAAGTGAATACCCAGGTAGGTTAAGGTGGGTTTAGCCTCCTGGAATGGGTAGGAGGTCAGTCGTTTTTTATGCCTTCGGAGCCACAGAATTTCTGACTTGGTTTCGTTTACTCTGTAGCCTGAGAACGACCCGAAAGCATCTATTGTCGCTAGTATCTTTGGGATGTATTTTGCCGGGTGCTCAACAAATAAGAGCATATCATCCGCATACAAGGCAAGGTGTAGGCTCTCCCTACTAAGTTGGATGCCTGGGTATGACGAACGTAGTTTGATGGCCAGCGGTTCTAGGGCCATGTTAAAGAGGAGTGGGGACAGAGGACACCCCTGTCGTGTGCCTCTTTGTAAGGATATACGGGGGGAGAATAAGCCGTTAGCCATGACATGGATCCACGGAGCTGTGTAAATGTTCCCTATATAAGTAAGGAACGATCCCGCAAAACCAAAACGTTGCAATGTATCCATAAGATGACTCCATTCCACTCTATCGAAGGCCTTCTCTGCATCCAAGGATAGCAGGAAGGCCTCCGAGTTCCCTCTTATCTCTGGGGCTTCAGGGGTATTTGCGAAATGTGCGATGGTGTGTAACACTTTCCGCACATTCGTCACTGATGTTCTATGACACATAAATCCGGTTTGATCCGGGTGAATAATGTCCGATAGGATTACTTTCAATCTGTTGGCCAGAATTTTCATGAGTATCTTGTAATCCGAGTTGAGAAGGGAGATGGGGCGGTACGACTCGGGGAGACTGGGGACCGTGGGTTTTTTAAATTGCTGTCTGTACCATGGGTTTTTTAAATTCCGGTCTGTACCGTGGGTTTTTGAAATTGTGGTCTGTACAATGGGTTTTTGAAATTGTGGTCTGTACAATGGGTTATTGAAACTGCAGTCTTACAGTGGGTTTTTGAAATTGCTGTCTGTCTGTACCGTGGGTTTTTGAAATTGCTGTCTGTAAAGTGGTTTTTGAAATTTTGGTTTGTACCTTGGATTTAGAAATTGCAGTCAGTACTGTGAGATTTTTGAAATTGCGGTCTGTAACATGGGTTTTTAAATTGCTCTCTGCACCGTGTTTTTTTTAAATTGCTGTCTGTCCCGTGGGTTTTTTAAATTGCGGTCTGTACCATGGGTTTTTTAAATTGCTGTCTGTACAGTGGGGTTTTTAAATTGCTGTCTGTAACGTGGGTTTTTGAAATTGCTGTCTGTAACGTTGGTTTTTGAAATTGCTGTCTGTAACGTGGGTTTTTGAAATTGCTGTCTGTAAAGTGGCTTTTGAAATTACTGTCTGTACCGTGAGTTTTTGAAATTGCTGTCTGTAAAGTGTTTTTTGAAATTGTGGTTTGTACCGTGGGTTTTTTAAATTACTGTCTGCACAGTGGGTTTTTAAAATTGTGGTCTGTACAGTGGGTTTTTAAAATTGCTGTGTGTATAGTTTTTTTTTTTTAAATTGTGGTCTGTACAGTGGGTATTTGAAATTGTGGTCTGTACTGTAAGATTTTTGAAATTGTGGTTTGTACAGTGGGTTTTTAAAATACAATATGTACAGTGTGTTTTTGAAATTGCGGCCTGAACAGTGGGTTTTTGAAAATACAATATGTACAATGTGTTTTGCAACGTATAGACTGTTTGTAAAAACTCGTCACTTAGATTTACAATGTGAGAACTGTTTTAGAAGATGAAATAAGTTTTGTCCACCTTATTCTAGGAAATTAATATCCTGATCTGTACTACTTGACTTTTAATTAAAAAAAATCTTGCCAAAATGGAAAACATAATATATATATATATATATATATATATATATATCTATATTAACATATTAAAGTTTGAAAAACCTCTATTTTCAATCCTGCCTTGTATTGCATTGATGCCCATATAAAAATTACATTCATATTGTTTAACATTTATCATAAACATCGCTCTATCCAATTGCTAAACACAGACATAGACTTCTTTAACCTCTTTAACCCATTTTGGATTTCAGTGATTCACATCCATTATTGGCAGTTCTGGGGATCAGATCTTCTGTGAGTTAACAATCTCGTCTGTGTTTGATTCAGAAATATTGTGATCACTTTGTTAACTAAAAAAAATGACTTCCTTTCATGTTTTTCCTGGATTGAAAGAAAAAAACTGAAAGATGGAAGTCAATTGTAAAAATACATCTACATAATATGCTAAGGCTAATCTTTCCTTTGAATACGTCATTTTGTCTTGTATGTATTTATTGTTTAATATCCATTTACAAACTGTAACATTCTTATTTAAAAATAGCCCGTGTAAAGTATCCAGTAAAAAAATCTTGCATATGAAATTCTCGATGTTGCTTGCAGTTCCGCTCAAAATCAACAAGTTTTAACTCCTTGGACTCCATTTATGAAGCAGCGGATGCTGCTTCAGAGCCCCATCATTTCAAGTCCGTCTGAAACGGAAGTTAAGAAGTAGCGGTCGTAAGATACAATCGGGATGATGGATGTCCCCTGCTAGTTGCCTATTGGCTGCTGGTGAGCAGGGGGCGGCATTGCACAAGCATTTCACCAGAAATGCTTGTGCAATGTTAAATTTAGTGAGGTCAAGCGTACATGATTCGCTACAGCTCGTGGGTTATTCAAATGGGGGTTCCCAATACATGAACTGGGGCTAAATACCACCTAGCAAGTATTTTATAATTGTTTTCAACTATAGCAGTGGAGATAGAGCAATGCAGCAGTATTCATATTATCTGTATAGGTGATGGCTTTAACAGGCAAAAACAGATACTTCAAATGACAAAATAAAGGTAAAGGAGCTAACTATAGTGCGTAAAATGGATCATTGGAAACAGGTGTTTCTAATGATCCGTTTTACTCACTTGAGTTAGCTCCTTTACCTTTATTTTGAAAAGTTTACAATATACTGTTCCTTTAATCCTGAAAATGAAAACTGGAGGGACAGTTTAAAAACACTCTAACATTATAGAATGTCCCTCTAGCATATTGGGTGGGCTTGGAAATGTAAAATTTGTTTTTCATAAAAGTAAAGGCACAGAACATCAGCAGAGGCACCAAAGGTTGTTTCTTGTCCTCAGCAATAACAGTTCTCCTTAGTCTAAATTCAATGATAATACAGACCACTGATGTATTTGTATGGAGCTGACAGCCCATGTAGTTGTAAATGTTTTGCAGATGTTATCTTCAACATAAATAACTCGCCTCTCAAATGTTTCCCTTTAGTAGACAGGATTAGGGATATAGGAGACGGATTAGCATGACATTGTCAGAACCCTGAGGAATATGGAAATACAGTTGAGAGAATTGTGTTGCTAATGCTATGTTCCTGGCATGTACATTAATAGAGCTCATCTGTGGGACCATACTACTGTCAGATTATCATTATCATTTCTCTGGACACAGTCTGTAAAGAAGCTTTAAAGTAATCATATAATTATATCTCTATTGGAATGGAACGTGTTTTGCCACAGGACTCTCCCTCTCATCTCACTAGCTCCAACTCAGTTTTGCATCGACCAGGCTCCTCCTCCCGGACGCAGTCATCATGTGCTCTCACTCGCACAGCAAAAACTGTGAGATTAACAAGGTATACGGCTCAGTTGGGGCGGCGCTGTAAGCACTTTGAAATAAGTGCAAAGGGCTTGAAGCCTATACTTCTATCTATCGCATGTGCGGTGTGATAGATAGAAGTAAAAATGGCAATTTTTTTTAACAAAACTGGACTGGAATCTTTTTGGCTGTATAAATATAAATTTTCCAAATAGGGGGCTATTGTAAAAATTATATTTATTCAGCCAAAAAGTTTTTTTTTCTTTCTTTTTCTCTCTAAGAGGGTTCACGTGTGCCTGTGCTCATATAGAGGAGCCTCCACTGCATGTTATCGACTTCTATAACAAGGTAATGGCTCCATGTACAAAGCAGCGTGATTGACAGGCCCTTCTCTTACGTGATTAATCACACCAGAGAACGGGCAGACTTTACATGCTCATTTGAGTGTGTAATGATAAATACGAGCAGCAGAAAAACAGGTTCCGCTACCCGTATGCTGTGAAGGAGAGCAGAAAACGTCTCAAGTTAAGAAGCTTGAGCCCTAAGTAGCACCTGGAGGTAAAGGGTCTTATTAGACTAGCACATTCTAATTAGTTCTCAATCAGGTGGAAAATATATATATTTTTTTGCCAAACATCAAGAATGATTCAAAATGCAGAAATGTAACCTTAAAATACCTCTTTGTGTGGATTAGAGTAACAGTATAAGGCCCAATTACCATTCCAATATTCATACAGATAAATATTTTCACAGGTGTCACAGTCCAAAAGCAGAGAACAGCAATGGACAGAGGAATTATATTTACAAACATTTTCTATTTAAATTATGCTGTTTTTCAAAGTCCAGATATTTCCAATATTATAAAAAAAGACCATACAGCCGACATTATAGCCACACTACAAGGACAAACTCAGGTTCTATATTTTCAATTAAAGTACTATGTATAATGAATATTTTAGTAACTTTTTAAATACCCAGTTAATATGTTGGTAAGGATGTTTTCTCTTTAAATTAACTGTCTGTAAAGTCTATACATGAACTGATGCACTTTCTGAATATAATTACTCTGCTAAATTATCACATATACTATAAACAAAATAGACTGAATAATTAATCAACTCCAGAAATTCTAAAACATATATTAATAATCTGACTAATACCATGTATTAACTTTGGTCACATTTTCAAAAAAAGAAAACTTACCTGTAAGTTCTCTCCCCATTGTGATTTTCCTTCCAAAAGTGCATCCAGTACTGCGCGGTTTGGCTCTCCATTAGCTGGATCATTACCGCTAACAACATAATAACCAGCTCGAACTCTCTTAAAAAACTCCATGTCTGTATTTTTGCCATTACAGTGATTTGGAATGTAAGCAAGATCTACATACACAGGGGGCCCAGGAGGTACTGTAGAACTTGTTTTTGTACTACTGGAACCTGAAGAGATATAATTTAGATAGTTACCGCAAAGAACACAGTTTTTGTTTTACATATTAAAATAAACTACTAAAAATAACAAATATATTATTTCTTAGAACAAAGACAATCAGCTAGATTACGAGTTTTGAGCGCTATAGGGATTTTACGACCGCCACAAAAGAAGCATTATTTCACCTCCCTATAACGCTGGTATTAAAGGTTTTGAAAAAGCAGGCTTATGCGGGCGATATGGTGGTGTTAAGCTCCATACCGCACCGAAAACAAGCGCTGCTTTGACGTGCTCGTGCAAAATTTCCCCATAGACATCAATGGGGAGAGCCGGCCCAAAAAAAGCCTAACACCTGCGATCGCGGAAACAACAGCTCCGTAATGCAGCCCCATTGATGTCTATGGGGGAAAAGAAAATAATGTTTAAACCTAATACTGTACTCTAACACAAACCCTGAGTCTAAACACCCCTAATATGCCGCCCCCAACATCGCCGCCACCTACATACAGTTATTAACCCCTAATATGCCGCCCCAACATCACCGGCACCTACATAAAACTATTAACCCCTAATCTGTTGCTCCCGATGTCTCCGCCACTATACTAAAGTTATTAACCCCTAAACCTCTGGCCTCCCACATCACTACCACTAAATAAATCCATTAACACCTAACCCTAACCCCCCCTAACTTTAACATAATTAAAATAGAGCTAAACTAAATTTACAATTATTAACTAAATAATACCTATTTAAAACTAAATACACTAATAGTTATATTGTAGCTAGCTTAGGTTTTATTTTTATTTCACAGGTAAGTTTGTATTTATTTTAACTAGGTAGACTAGTTAGTAAATAGTTATTAACTATTTACTAACTACCTAGTTAAAATAAATACAAACTTACCTGTCAAATAAAAACTAACCTGCCTTAAGCTAAAAGCTAACATTAAAAAAAAAACACTAACATTACTAAAAAAACAAAAAACTAAATTACATAAAAAAACAAACACTAAATTAAAAAAATAAGAAACAAATTATCAAAAATTAAAAAGAATTACACCTAATCTAATAGCCCTATCAAAATAAAAAAGCCCCCCAAAAATAAAAAAAACCCTAGCCTACAATAAACTACCAATGGCCCTTAAAAACATAATTTATGCTTACCTGATAAATTTATTTGTGTAATAGACGTTCCTTCTTTGAAGAAGGATTAGGACACAAAGATGGAACAACAATCTCTTGATTGATATTCTTATTAGATACCACCTTAGGTAAAAACCCAGGTTTTGTACGCAGGACTACCTTATCCGCATGAAAGATCAGATAAGGAGAATCACGTTGTAAGGCAGATAACTCAGAGACTCTACGAGCCAAGGAAATAGCTACCAAAAACAGAACTTTCCAAGATAAAAGTTTGATATCTATGTAATGAAGAGGTTCAAACGGAACTCCTTGAAGAACTTTAAGAACCAGATTTAAGCTCCATGGTGGAGCAACAGGTTTAAACACAGGCTTGATTCTAACTAAAGCCTGACAAAATGCCTGAACGTCTGGAACATCTGCCAGACGCTTGTGCAAAAGAATAGACAGGGCAGAAATCTGTCCCTTTAAGGAACTAGCTGACAATCCTTTTTCCAAACCTTCTTGGAGAAAGGATAATATCCTGGGAATCCTGACCTTACTCCATGAGTAACCCTTGGATTCACACCAATAAAGATATTTACGCCATATCTTATGGTAAATTTTCCTGGTGACAGGTTTTTGTGCCGGTATTAAGGTATCAATGACTGACTCAGAGAAGAAACGCTTTGATAACATCAAGCGTTCAATCTCCATGCAGTCAGTCTCAGAGAAATTAGATTTGGATGATTGAAAGGACCTTGTAGTAGAAGGTCTTGTCTTAACGGCAGAGTCCAAGGTGGAAAGGATGACATGTCCACTAGATCTGCATACCAGGTCCTGCGTGGCCACGCAGGCGCTATCAAGATCACCAATGCTCTCTCCTGCTTGATCTTGGCAATCAGACGAGGGAGCAGAGGAAACGGTGGAAACACATAAGCCAGGTTGAAAGACCAGGGCGCTGCTAGAGCATCTATCAGCGTCGCCTTGGGATCCCTGGACCTGGATCCGTAACAAGGAAGCTTGTCGTTCTGGCGAGACGCCATGAGATCCAGTTCTGGTTTGCCCCAACAATGAATCAATTGTGCAAACACCTCCGGATGGAGTTCCCACTCCTCCGGATGAAAAGTCTGACGACTTAGAAAATCCGCCTCCCAGTTCTCTACACCTGGGATATGGATAGCTGATAGGTGGCAAGAGTGAATCTCTGCCCAGCGAATTATCTTTGAGACTTCTAACATCGCTAGGGAACTCCTTGTTCCCCCTTGATGGTTGATGTAAGCCACAGTCGTGATGTCCGACTGAAATCTGATGAACCTCAGAGTTGCTAACTGAGGCCAAGCCTGAAGAGCATTGAATATCGCTCTCAGTTCCAGAATATTTATTGGAAGGAGTGACTCCTCCTGAGTCCACGATCCCTGAGCCTTCAGGGAGTTCCAGACTGCACCCCAACCTAGAAGGCTGGCATCTGTCGTTACAATTGTCCAATCTGGCCTGCGAAAGGTCATACCTTTGGACAGATGAACCCGAGATAGCCACCAGAGAAGAGAATCCTTGGTCTCTTGATCCAGATTTAGTAGAGGGGACAAATCTGTGTAATCCCCATTCCACTGACTGAGCATGCAGAGTTGCAGCGGTCTGAGATGTAGGCGTGCAAACGGCACTATGTCCATTGCCGCTACCATTAAGCCGATTACTTCCATGCACTGAGCCACCGAAAGGGCGAGGAATGGAATAAAGAACACGGCAGGAATTTAGAAGTTTTGATAACCTGGACTTCGTCAGGTAAATTTTCATTTCTACATAATCTATCAGAGTCCCTAGGAAGGAACTCTTGTGAGGGGGGATAGAGAACTCTTTTCCTCGTTCACCTTCCACCCATGCGACCTCAGAAATGCCAACACTATGTCCGTATGAGACTTGGCAATTTGGAAGTTTGACGCCTGAATCAGGATGTCGTCTAAATAAGGGGCCACTGCTATGCCCCGCTGCCTTAGGACCGCCAGAAGGGACCCCAGAACCTTCGTAAAAATTCTTGGGGCTGTAGCTAACCCAAAGGGAAGAGCTACAAACTGGTAATGCTTGTCTAGGAAGGCAAACCTGAGAAACTGATGATGATCTTTGTGTATCGGAATGTGAAGATAAGCATCCTTTAAATCCACTGTAGTCATGTATTGACCCTCCTGGATCATAGGTAGGATGGTACGAATAGTCTCCATCTTGAATGATGGAACTCTGAGGAATTTGTTTAAGATCTTTAGATCCAAAATTGGTCTGAAGGTTCCCTCTTTTTTGGGAACCACAAACAGATTTGAGTAAAATCCCTGTTCCTCCTTTGGAACTGGATGGATCACTCCCATAACTAGGAGGTCTTGTACACAGTGTAAGAATGCCTCTCTCTTTATCTGGTTTGCAGATAATTGTGAAAGGTGAAATCTCCCTTTTGGGGGGGAAGCCTTGAAGTCCAGAAGATATCCCTGGGATATAATTTCCAACGCCCAGGATCCTGGACATCTCTTGCCCACGCCTGGGCGAAAAGCGAAAGTCTGCCCCCTACTAGATCAGTTACCGGATAGGGGGTCGTTCCTTCATACTGTCTTAGAGGCAGCAGCAGGCTTTTTGGCCTGCTTACCTTTGTTCCAGGCCTGGTTAGGTCTCCAGACCGTCTTGGACTGAGCAAAAGTTCCCTCTTGTTTTGCATTAGAGGAACTTGATGCCGCACTGGCCTTGAAGTTTCGAAAGGCACGAAAATTAGACTGTTTGGCCCTTGATTTGGACCTATCCTGAGGAAGGGCATGACCTTTTCCTCCAGTGATATCAGCAATAATCTCCTTTAAACCAGGCCCGAATAGGGTCTGCCCCTTGAAGGGAATGTTAAGCAGCTTAGACTTTGAAGTAACATCAGCTGACCATGATTTAAGCCATAGCGCTCTGCGCGCCTGGATAGCAAAACCAGAATTCTTAGCCGTTAGTTTAGTCAAATGAATAATGGCATCAGAAACAAAAGAATTGGCTAGCTTAAGTGCTCTAAGCTTGTCAAGTATGTCATCCAATGGAGTCGCTACCTGTAAAGCCTCTTCCAGAGACTCAAACCAGAACGCCGCAGCAGCAGTGACAGGAGCAATGCATGCAAGGGGCTGTAGGATAAAACCTTGTTGAATAAACATTTTCTTAAGGTAATCCTCTAACTTTTTATCCATTGGATCTAAGAAAGCACAACTGTCCTCGACAGGGATAGTAGTACGCTTTGCTAGAGTAGAAACTGCTCCCTCCACCTTAGGAACTGTCTGCCATAAGTCCCGTGTGGTGGCGTCTATTGGAAACATTTTTCTAAAAATAGGAGGGGGAGAGAACGGCACACCTGGTCTATCCCATTCCTTAGTAATAATTTCTGTAAACCTTTTAGGTATTGGAAAAACATCAGTGCACACCGGCACTGCATAGTATTTATCCAGTCTACACAATTTCTCTGGCCCTGCAATTGTATCACAGTCATTCAGAGCAGCTAAAACCTCCCTGAGTAACACACGGAGGTGTTCAAGCTTAAATTTAAATGTAGAAATATCAGAATCAGGTTGCATCATCTTCCCTGAGTCAGAAACATCACCCACAGAAAGAAGCTCTCCTTCTTCAGCTTCTGCATATTGTGAGGCAGTATCAGGCATAGCTCTTAAAGCGTCAGTATGCTCTGTATTTCGTCTAACTCCAGAGCTATCTCGCTTTCCTCTAAATTTAGGTAGTCTGGCTAATACCGCTGACAGTGTATTATCCATGACTGCCGCCATGTCTTGTAAAGTAAGCGCTATGGGTGCCCTGGATGTACTTGGCGCCATTTGAGCGTGAGTCCCTTGAGCGGGAGTCAAAGGATCTGACACGTGGGGAGAGTTAGTCGGCATAACTTCCCCCTCGTCAGATTCCTCTGGTGATAAATTTTTTAAAGACAGAATATGATCTTTATTGCTTAAAGTGAAATCAGTACATTTGGTACACATTCTAAGAGGGGGTTCCACCATGGCTTTTAAACATAATGAACAAGGAGTTTCCTCTATGTCAGACTTGTTTGTACAGACTAGCAATGAGACTAGCAAGCTTGGAAAACACTTTAAATCAAGTTAACAAGCAAATATAAGAAACGGTACTGTGCCTTTAAGAGAAACAAATTTTGTCAGAATTTGAAAAACAGTGAAAAAAGGCAGTAAATCAAACAAAATTTTTACAGTGTGTATAATAAGCTAACAGAGCATTGCACCCACTGGCAAATGGATGATTAACCCCTTAGTTCAAAAAACAGATAAAAAAAACAATATAAACGTTTTTTAACAGTCACAACCAACTGCCACAGCCTTGCTGTGGGCCTACCTTCCCCAACAAATGATTTTGGAAAGCCTAAGAGCCCTTTAGAGATGTCCTATAGCATTCAGAGGACTCCTGGAGGAAGCTGGATGTCTCAGTCTGTAAAAGTTACTGCGCAAAAAAGCGCTAAATTAGGCCCCTCCCACTCATAGTAACACAGTGGAAAGCCTCAAGAAACTGTTTCTAGGCAAATTTAAGCCAGCCATGTGGAAAAAACTAGGCCCCAATAAAGTTTTATCACCAAAGTATATATAAAAACGTTTAAACATGCCAGCAAATGTTTTATATTGTAAATACAAAGAGTATTACCTCAGAAAGTAAGCATGATACCAGTCGCTATTAAATCACTGTATTCAGACTTACCTTACATAAATTTGGTATCAGCAGCATTTTATAGCATTCACATCTTCTAGAAAAATCTTAACTGCACATACCTCATAGCAGGATAACCTGCAGGCCATTCCCCCACTGAAGTTATCTCTCTCTTCAGTCATGTGTGAGAACAGCAATGGATCTTAGTTACAAACTGCTAAGATCATAGAAATCACAGGCAGATTCTTCTATTTTTCTGCCTGGAACAAAATAGTACAACTCCGGTACCATTTAAAAATAATAAACTTTTGATTGAAGCAAAATAGCTACATTTCACCACTTCTCTCTTACTACCTCCATGCTTGTTGAGAGTTGCAAGAGAATGACTGGATATGGCAGTTAGGGGAGGAGCTATATAGACAGCTCTGCTGTGGGTGTCCTCTTGCAACTTCCTGTTGGGAATGAGAATATCCCACAAGTAATGGATGATCCGTGGACTGGATACACCTTACAAGAGAAAGGGCCTTTTGTGGAGAATTGCCCCAAAGAATTCAGCTCATTTACCTGTAAAAAAAATACAAACACCCCCCCCAACAGTAAAACCTACCACCTCCACAACCAACCCCCCCAAATAAAATAACTATCTAAAAATCTAAGCGGTTTAGGGGTTAATAGGTTTATTATAGTGGAGAGCAGCGGAATAGGGGTTAATACATTTTAATAGCGTCCGGAGCGGCAGATTAGGGGTTAATACATTTATTATAGTGTTTGCGATGCAGGAGGGCCTCGGTTTAGGGGTTAATATGTTTATGGTTGTTAGTTTACTTTGTAACTTTGTAACATTTTAGTTGGGAGTTTTATGCTACATATTTGTAATGTAAAACTCATAACTACTGACTTTAGATGGCGATACGGATCTTGTCTGTATTGGGTGTACCGCTCGCTTTTTGGCCTCCCAGGCAAACTCGTAATACCGGCACTATGGGAGTCCCATTGAAAAAGGACTTTTTTTTAAAGTGCGGTACTGACGTTGCGTGACAGGCTAAAAGTTGTGCGGTACACCTATACCTACAAGACTTGTAATAGCAGCGTTAGGGAAAAAAGTAAATTTATGCTTACCTGATAAATTAATTTCTTCTATGGTACGATGAGTCCAGGGATTCATCCTTTACTTGTGGGATATTATCCCCCTGCTAACAAGAAGTGGCAAAGAGCACCACAGCAGAGCTGTCTATATAGCTCCTCCACCCCCCAGTCATTCGACCAAAGGTACAGGAAGAAAAAGGAGAAACTAAAAGGTGCAGAGGTGACTGAAGTTTAAAATCAAAAAATATAATCTGTCTTAAAATGACAGGGCGGGCCGTGGACTCGTCGTACCATAGAAGAAATCAATTTATCAGGTAAGCATAAATTTACTTTTCTTCTATAAGGTACGACGAGTCCACAGATTCATCCTTTACTTGTGGGATACAATACCAAAGCTAAAGATGAACGGGAGGGACAAGACAGATGGCTAAACAGAAGGCACCACTGCTTGAAGAACTTTTCTCCCAAAAATAGCCTCCGAAGAAGCAAAAGTATCAAATTTGGAAAATTTGGAAAAGGTATGAAGGGAAGACCAAGTCACTTACAAATCTGTTCATTTTTAAAAACCCATGTGTAAGCCACCGCTGTAGTAGAATTAGCTGTAATTCTTTCAGGAGGCTGCTGTCCAGTAGACTCGTATGCCAAACGGATGATGCTTTTCAGCCAAAAAGAAAGAGAGGTAGCTGTAGCTTTTTGACCTCTACGTTTTCCAGAATAGACAACAAAGAAGATGTTTGACGGAAATCTTTGGTCGCTTGCAAGTAAAATTTTAAAGCACGAACTACATCCAGGTTGTGCAACAGACGCTCCTTCTTAGAGGAAGGATTAGGACACAGAGAAGGAACCACAATTTCCTGATTAATATTCCTATTGGTAACAACCTTAGGAAGGAATCCAGGTTTGTTATGCAAAACCACCTTATCAGCATGGAAAACAAGATAAGGCGAGTCGCATTGCAATGCAGATAGTTCAGAAACTCTTTGAGCCGAAGAAATAGCAACTAAAAACAGAACTTTGAAGAGATATGGACCAGCGCCAACTTGACAGACCCTATTAGCCTGGGGTGGTGGTACCTAGTAACCACCAAAGGGGGTGTCAGACAGATAGAGTGGAGACCCAAGGCGCCTAACCAATCGGAGGCAAGGGATACGAAAATCGCCAACAAGTATAGTGTAAAATCAAAGTGACAGATTTGATTAATACATAATTAAAATAAAATAAAAAAATCATGGATCCATGCTAAAAACAGGTAATACAATGTAAAAACAGTGACAATAGAAGGGATGACAATAAAATAATACAATATAGATAAAAAAAACATGCAGCATACGTCAAACAGCAATGCCCTAAAAAATGAGCTCTCTAGTGGAGTTCAGGCACCTCCTCTGAAATCTCCTAATTTATGTCCTACAAAGTTAGTGGTTTAGTCCATCCTGGTGTGAAGTGCAAATGTGCTGCAGTTTAAAGTGTCCAAAATGTCTCTTAATGGTCCTCAATAAAGAGAAAGGAATTCTCCAATGAGAATTAACCTCAGTGTAGATTCCTTCAGTGAAAATATCTTAGTTCAGAAATATCCTCAGTAGAAGATATCCTCAGTGAAAAGATGCCAAAGAAAAGATGAAGGTGTATCCTCGTATGAAAAAAAAGTAAAAAATAGCAATAAAAATGTAGCAAAAAATCCTCAGTGAAAAAATGTGCCTTTAATAAAGTGACAAAAATAGCAATTCAAAAAGACAAAAATGGTGTTGAAGAAGGTGTGGGAAAAAATAATATGAACAAAGCGTTGAGGTGCAGACAACTTCAATCAATAAAAAACAAGTGCGGTGTAGCGATGATAGGAGTCAATAGCAGTGAGACTTGCTCCTTGATAAATTATATACAAGCAGGTATTAAGACCTTTAGGGAAAGGGTAGTGCTCCTACACAATCAGGGCTTAAATATCTGCAATGGGTGAATGGACCGTCTTCCACCTAAAAGAAATAAATCAACATAGCGCAATAACATAATGGGGATCTAAAAAATATTAGAATGAGGCTTACCAGTCGGTCCATGCGTTTCGGCCCGTAATAGGCTTTTATCAAGACTAGTTGACGACTGGTCACTGGTGGCCTTAAAATTATATGAGCCGGATGCACAAAACCAATTGACTTCCGGGTGATCGTTAGATTTAAAAACTTTTAGTCGCTAATAATTCGGCAATATACAATATAATAAAGTATGTAAGCTCATGAATAATTCTTAATCTGACAAAGCAAAAGGTTTAAAACTTTATACTTGACAGTATACCTTGTCTCTGTGGTATACGTAACGTCACTTCCGGTCAGTATACATTTGAAAAATAATTCAGTCAATCATCATACTATGTTTATATGGCGATCAGTCTAATGATCGTATACTTTGTTAAATAAGACCTAGATTTGGAGTTTGGCGTTAGCCGTGAAAACCAGCGTTAGAGGCTCCTAACGCTGGTTTTAGGCTACCGCCGGTATTTGGAGTCACTCAAAATAGGGTCTAACGCTCACTTTTCATCCGCGACTTTTCCATACCGCAGATCCCCTTACGTAAATTGCGTATCCTATCTTTTCAATGGGATCTTTCTAACTCCGGTATTTAGAGTCGTTTCTGAAGTGAGCGTTAGACATCTAACGACAAAACTCCAGCCGCAGGAAAAAAGTCAGTAGTTAAGAACTTTCTGGGCTAACGCCGGTTTATAAAGCTCTTAACTACTGTACTCTAAAGTACACTAACACCCATAAACTACCTATGTACCCCTAAACCGAGGTCCCCCCACATCGCCGACACTCGAATACATTTTTTTAACCCCTAATCTGCCGAACGCCACCTACGTTATCCTTATGTACCCCTAATCTGCTGCCCCTAACACCGCCGACCCCTATATTATATTTATTAACCCCTAATCTGCCCCCCACAACGTCGCAGCCAGCTACCTACAATAATTAACCCCTAATCTGCCGACCGCAAAGCGCCGCCACCTACGTTATCCTTATGTACCCCTAATCTGCTGCCCCTAACACCACCGACCCCTGTATTATATTTATTAACCCCTAATCTGCCCCCCACAACGTCGCCTCCACCTGCCTACACTTATTAACCCCTAATCTGCCGACCGGAGCTCACCGCTATTCTAATAAATGTATTAACCCCTAAAGCTAAGTCTAACCCTAACACTAACACCCCCCTAAGTTAAATATAATTTACATCTAACGAAATTAATTAACTCTTATTAAATAAATTATTCCTATTTAAAGATAAATACTTACCTGTAAAATAAATCCTAATATAGCTACAATATAAATTATAATTATATTATAGCTATTTTAGGATTTATATTTATTTTACAGGTAACTTTGTATTTATTTTAACCAGGTACAATAGCTATTAAATAGTTAAGAACTATTTAATAGCTAAAATAGTTAAAATAATTACAAATTTACCTGTAAAATAAATCCTAACCTAAGTTACAATTAAACCTAACACTACACTATCAATAAATTAATTAAATAA
Organism: Bombina bombina; assembly: GCF_027579735.1. Lineage (NCBI taxonomy): Eukaryota > Metazoa > Chordata > Amphibia > Anura > Bombinatoridae > Bombina > Bombina bombina. The sequence continues at coordinate 660,326,615 of NC_069504.1, forward strand.
ACTATCTACAATTACCTACAATTAACCTAACACTACACTATCAATAAATTAATTAAATACAATTCCTACAAATAAATACAATTAAATAAACTAGCTAAAGTACAAAAAATAAAAAAGAACTAAGTTACAAAAAATAAATTTTTTTTTACAAACATAAGAAAAATATTACAACAATTTTAAACTAATTACACCTACTCTAAGCCCCCTAATAAAATAACAAAGACCCCCAAAATAACAAAATGCCCTACCCTATTCTAAATTACTAAAGTTCAAAGCTCTTTTACCTTACCAGCCCTGAACAGGGCCCTTTGCGGGGCATGCCCCAAGAAGTTCAGCTCTTTTGCCTGTAAAAAAAAAAATACAATACCCCCCCCCCCCAACATTACAACCCACCACCCACATACCCCTAATCTAACCCAAACCCCCCTTAAATAAACCTAACACTAAGCCCCTGAAGATCATCCTACCTTGTCTTCACCTCACCAGGTATCACCGATCCGTCCTGGCTCCAAAATCTTCATCCAACCCAAGCGGGGGCTGGCGATCCATCATCCGGTGGCTGAAGAGGTCCAGAAGAGGCTCCAAAGTCTTCATCCTATCCGGGAAGAAGAGTAGATCCGGACCGGCAACCATCATCTTCCAAGCGGCATCTTCTATCTTCATCCGATGAGGACTGGCTCCATCCTGAAGACCTCCGACGCGGACCCATCTTCATCCGGCGACGTCCAACTGAAGAATGAAGGTTCCTTTAAGGGACGTCATCCAAGATGGCGTCCCTCGAATTCCGATTGGCTCAATCTGATTGGCTGATTGGATCAGCCAATCGGATTGAACTTGATTCTGATTGGCTGATTCCATCAGCCAATCAGAATATTCCTACCTTAATTCCAATTGGCTGATAGAATCCTATCAGCCAATCGGAATTCGAGGGACGCCATCTTGGATGACGTCCCTTAAAGGAACCGTCATTCGGCTAGTAGGCGTCGGGAGAAGAGGATGTTCCGCGTCGGAGGTATGCAAGATGGATCCGGAAGAAAGAAGATTGAAGATGCCGTTGATAGAAGACTTCATCCGGATCATGGACCTCTTCAGCTCCCGCTTGGATGAAGACTTCAGCCGGATCATGGACCTCTTCAGCCCCCCGCTTGGGCTTGGATCAGGACATCGGAGGAGCTCTTCAGGACGGATCGGTGAACCTGGCAGGGTGAAGATAAGGTAGGAAGATCTTCAGGGGCTTAGTGTTAGGTTTATTTAAGGGGGGTTTGGGTTAGATTAGGGGTATGTGGGTGGTGGGTTGTAATGTTGGGGGGGGTATTGTGTGTTTTTTTTTACAGGCAAAAGAGCTGAATTCTTTGGGGCATGCCCCGCAAAGGGCCCTGTTCAGGGCTGGTAAGGTAAAAGAGCTTTGAACTTTTGTAATTTAGAATAGGGTAGGGCATTTTTTTATTTTGGGGGGCTTTGTTATTTTATTAGGGGGCATAGAGTAGGTGTAATTAGTTTAAAATTGTTGTAATATTTTTCTTATGTTTGTAAATATTTTTTTATTTTTTGTAACTTAGTTCTTTTTTTATTTTTTGTACTTTAGCTAGTTTATTTAATTGTATTTATTTGTAGGAATTGTATTTAATTAATTTATTGATAGTGTAGTGTTAGGTTAATTGTAGGTAATTGTAGGTAGTTTATTTAATTAATTTATTGATAGTGTAGTGTTAGGTTTAATTGTAACTTAGGTTAGGATTTATTTTACAGGTAAATTTGTAATTATTTTAACTATTTTAGCTATTAAATAGTTCTTAACTATTTAATAGCTATTGTACCTGGTTAAAATAAATACAAAGTTACCTGTAAAATAAATATAAATCCTAAAATAGCTATAATATAATTATAATTTATATTTTAGCTATATTAGGATTTATTTTACAGGTAAGTATTTATCTTTAAATAGGAATAATTTATTTAATAAGAGTTAATTAATTTCGTTAGATGTAAATTATATTTAACTTAGGGGGGTGTTAGTGTTAGGGTTAGACTTAGCTTTAGGGGTTAATACATTTATTACAATAGCGGTGAGCTCCAGTCGGCAGATTAGGGTTTAATGTTTGAAGTTCGGTGTCGGCGATGTTAGGGAGGGCAGATTAGGGGTTAATACTATTTATTATAGGGTTAGTGAGGCGGATTAGGGGTTAATAACTTTATTATAGTAGCGCTCAGGTCCGCTCGGCAGATTAGGGGTTAATAAGTGTAGGCAGGTGGAGGCGACGTTGTGGGGGGCAGATTAGGGGTTAATAAATATAATATAGGGGTCGGCGATGTTAGGGAAGCAGATTAGGGGTACATAGGGATAATGTAAGTAGCGGCGGTTTACGGAGCGGCAGATTAGGGGTTAATAATAATATGCAGGGGTCAGCGATAGCGGGGGCGGCAGATTAGGGGTTAATAAGTGTAAGGTTAGGGGTGTTTAGACTCGGGGTACATGTTAGAGTGTTAAGTGCAAACGTAGGAAGGGTTACCGCATAGCAAACAATGGGGCTGCGTTAGGAGCTGAACGCGGCTTTTTTGCAGGTGTTTGGGTTTTTTTCAGCTCAAACAGCTCCATTGTTTCCTATGGGGGAATCGTGCACGAGCACGTTTTTGAGGCTGGCCGCTTGCGTAAGCAACTCTGGTATCGAGAGTTGAAGCTGCGTTAAAAATGCTCTACGCTCCTTTTTTGGAGCCTAACGCAGCCATTCTGTGGACTCTCAATACCAGAGTTATTTTTATGGTGCGGCCAGAAAAAAGCCAGCGTTAGTTTTTCGGGTCGTTACCGACAAAACTCCAAATCTATCCGTAAATAAATAAATATAATCAGAAGGTCATAAATAAAACTGACCTATCTTGGTCCGTAATTTGAGCTAACTGATTGGTCGTGATGTCACGATAAACCCCTAAGCCCGTGATAGGACCAAATAAGGGTGTGAGATAAATTTGACCGTGGGATTGGACATACTGCAAGAATTTCTCACCGTGTGTATAGTTAAGTGTGTGTGAATCCCTCGATCTGATTGGAGGATCTGGTGGAAAATATACAGATAAGAAATATTGGTGTAATATGTAAAATACGAGAAATAAATCGATTATCTGGAATGTTAATCTTATAGGACCTGTAGAGATCATAGGATTGTATAATGAGAATAGGAAATTGTAATGAGTATCAGAGACAAAAAGTGTCTTACTATACCATAATAAATAGCTTGTCATACAAAGCTCTGTAGAGATTAATAGTGATGATGTTGTATCATTACCATTTTGCGAAAGTCGATTTCGGGAAGGAGAAATGTAATTGGTGTCACATATAAAACGAAGGATGTCACATTATGCAATAGTTAGTATCTCATTATATGTAGTTCCTATTAGATGACCAGTTTATCAGATGGCTAGGTTCTTAAAGACCTGACTGTCATTCTAGTAGGCATGTTCAAAGGTAGCTGATTAAATTCTGTCAACAGTGGATATCAAGGACAGAGGGTGTCTACTATACAATAGTAAATGTGGAGATTAATAATGGTGATATTGTGTCATTACTACTTGGCGAAAGTTGGTTTCGGGAAGGAGAAATGTAATTGGTGTTACATGTAAAACGAAGGGAGTCAATTTATGCAATAATTGGTATCTCATCTTGTGTAGTTCCAATTGGATGACTAGTCTCTCAGATGGCTAGGTTCTTAAAGACTTGGCTCTCATTCTAGTAGGCAAGTCCCAAGGAAGCTGATTAAAATCTGTCGATTTCCATATATTAACTATGAAGTGAGTTTATTAGCGTTTTTGAAAAAAAATAAAAATATATATATATATATATATATATATATATATATATATATATATATATAATATTAATGCTAGTTAAGCACGCTATACACCAGTTCTAAAAGATTCGATGCCGGTGTCATCCTTTGGGTACTATAATGGACCTAGATTCAGTTCCTTTAACCTCTGATCATTTTGCTGGGGAGAAATCTTAGTTTAAATGGAGTGTTTTGAAATCGGATACTAATAATGAAGCTAGGACTAGTCAGAACTGGATATAATACAGAATAATAATGCAGAATAATAATTGAACGGACCTTGAAATAATATGGACCTAAAATAAAGTGGACCTTGAAATAATATTATTATGAAGTTGACTTAAGAGGGAGGGATAGGGTAGTCATAGGGAATGGATGTCAAAAAGATAAAGTGGATGTCAAAAAGATATTCTGTATTATATCTAGTTCTGACTAGTCCTGGCTTCATTATTAGTATCCGATTTCAAAACACTCCATTTAAACTAAGATTTCTCCCCAGCAAAATGATCAGAGGTTAAAGGAACTGAATCTAGGTCCATTATAGTAACCAAAGGATGACACCGGCATCAAATCTTTTGAAACTGGTGTATAGCGTGCTTAACTAGCATTAATATTATATTTATATATATATATATATATATATATATATATATATATATATATTTATTTTCAAAAACGCTAAGAACCTCACTTCATAGTTAATATATGGAAATCAACAGATTTTAATCAGCTTCCTTGGGACTTGCCTACTAGAATGATAGCCAAGTCTTTAAGAACCTAGCCATCTGAGAGACTAGTCATCCAATTGGAACTACACAAAATGAGATACCAATTATTGCATAAATTGACTCCCTTCGTTTTACATGTAACACCAATTACATTTCTCCTTCCCGAAACCAACTTTCGCCAAGTAGTAATGACACAATATCACCATTATTGACAGAATTTAATCAGCTACCTTTGAACATGCCTACTAGAATGACAGTCAGGTCTTTAAGAACCTAGCCATCTGATAAACTGGTCATCTAATTGGAACTACATATAATGAGATACTAACTACTGCATAATGTGACATCCTTCGTTTTATATGTGACACCATTTACATTTCTCCTTCCCGAAATCGACTTTCGCAAAATGGTAATGATACAACATCATCACTATTAATTTCTACAGAGCTTTGTATGACAAGCTATTTATTATGGTATAGTAAGACACTTTTTGTCTCTGATACTCATTACAATTTCCTATTCTCATTATACAATCCTATGATCTCTACAGGTCCTATAAGATTAACATTCCAGATAATCGATTTATTTCTCGTATTTTACATATTACACCGATATTTCTTATCTGTATATTTTCCACCAGATCCTCCAATCAGATCGAGGGATTCACACAAACCTAACTATACACACTTGCAGTATGTCCAATCCCACGGTCAAATTTATCTCACACCCTTATTTGGTCCTATCACGGGCTTAGGGGTTTATCGTGACTTAGGGGTTTATCGTGACGTCACAACCAATCAGTTAGCTCAAATTACGGACCAAGATAGGTCCATTTTATTTATGACCTTCTGATTATATTTATTTATTTAACAAAGTATACGATCATTAGACTGATCGTCATATAAACATAGTATGATGATTGACTGAATTATTTTTCAAATGTATACTGACCGGAAGTGACGTTACGTATACCACGGAGACAAGGTATACTGTCAAGTATAAAGTTTTAAACCTTTTGATTTGTCAAAATAAGAATTATTCATGAGCTTACATACTTTATTATATTGTATATTGCTGAATTATTAGCGAGTAAAAGTTTTTAAATCTAACGATCACCCGGAAGTCAATTAGTTTTGTGCATCCGGCTCATAGCTTTTTAAGGCCACCAGTGACCAGTCGTCAACTAGTCTTGATAAAGGCCTATTACGGGCCGAAACGCGTAGACCGACTGGTAAGCCTCATTCTAATATTTTTTAGATCCCCATTACGTTATTGCGCTATGTTGATTTATTTCTTTTAGGTGGAAGACGGGCCATTCACCCATTGCAGATATTTAAGCCCTGATTGTGTAGGAGCACTACTCTTTCCCTAAAGGTCTCAATACCTGCTTGTATATAATTTATCAAGGAGCAAGTCTCACTGCTATTGACTCCTATCATCGCTACACTGCACTTGTTTTTTATTGATTGAAGTTTTCTGCACCTCCACGCTTTGTTTATATTATTTTTCCCACACCTTCTTCAACACCATTTTTGTCTTTTTGAATTGCTATTTTTGTCACTTTATTAAAGGCACATTTTTTTCACTGAGGATTTTTTGCTACATTTTTTATTGCTATTTTTTACTATTTTTTCATACGAGGATACACCTTTATATTTACTTTGGCATCTTTTCACTGAGATATCTTCTACTGAGGATATTTCTGCACTAAGATATTTTCACTGAAGGAATCTACACTGAGGTTAATTCTCATTGGAGAATTCCTTTCTCTTTATTGAGGACCATTAAGAGACGTTTTTTGACACTTTAAACCATGGCGGAGCAACAGGTTTAAACACAGGCTTGATTCTAACTAAAGCCTGACAGAACGACTGAACGTCTGGAACATCTGCCAGACGCTTGTGCAGTAAAATTGATAAAGCAGATATCTGTCCCTTTAGGGAACTAGCTGATAGCCCCTTCTCCAATCCTTCTTGGAGAAAGGACAAAGGCCTAGGAATCCTGATCTTACTCCATGAATAGCCTTTGGATTCGCACCAAGAAAGATATTTACGCCATATCTTATGATAAATTTTCCTAGTGACAGGCTTTCGAGCCTGAATCGAGGTATCTATGACCGACTCAGAGAATCCCCGCTTGGATAAAATCAAGCGTTCATTCTCCAGGCAGTCAGCCACAGAGAAACTAGATTTGGATGCTGGAACGGACCTTGAATCAGAAGGTCTTGTCTCAGTGGCAGAGTCCATGGTGGAAGAGATGACATGTCCACCAGGTCTGCATACCAGGTCCTGCGTGGCCACGCAGGTGCTATCAAAATCACTGAAGCTCTCTTCTGCTTGATTCTGGCAATCAAACGAGGAAGGAGAGGAAATGGTGGAAACACATAAGCCAGGTTGAACGACCAGGGTACTGCTAGAGCATCTATCAGTACTGCTTGAGGATCCCTTGATCTGGACCCGTAGCAAGGAAGTTTGGCGTTCTGACGAGATGCCGTCAGATCCAATTCTGGTGTGCCCCATTGATGAATCAATTGTGCAAACACCTCCGGATGGAGTTCCCATTCCCCGGATGAAAAGTCTGACGACTTAGAAAATCCGCTTCCCAGTTCTCTACTCCTGGGATATAGATTGCTTATAGATGGCAAGAGTGAGTCTCTGCCCATCAAATTATTTTGGTAACCTCTATCATCGCTAGAGAACACTTTGTTCCCCCCTGATGATTGATATATGATACAGTCGTGATATTGTCCGACTGGAATCTTATGAATCTGGCCGAAGCCAGCTGAGGCCACGCCTGAAGCGCATTGAATATCGCTCTCAGTTCTAGAATATTTATCGGGAGGAAAGCCACCTCCTGAGTCCACACACCCTGTGCTTTCAGGGAATTCCAGACTGCACCCCAGCCCAATAGGCTGGCGTCCGTCATCACTATGACCCATGCTGGCGTGCGGAAACACATTCCCTGGGACAGATGATCCTGTGACAACCACCAAAGAAGAAAGTCTCTGGTCTCTTGATCCAGATTTATCTGAGGAGATAAATCTGCATAATCCCCATTCCACTGTTTGAGCATGCATAGTTGCAGTGGTCTGAGATGCAAGTGAGTAAACGGAACTATGTCCATTGCCGCTACCATTAGTCCGATTACCTCCATACACTGAGCCAATGACGGCCGAGGAATGGAATGAAGAGCTCGGCAGGTGGTTAATATCTTTGATATCCTGATCTCCGTCAGAAAAATTTTCATGTCCACCGAATCTATCAGAGTTCCCAGGAATGGAACTCTTGTGACAAGGATAAGTGAACTCTTTTTTACGTTCACATTCCACCCATGAGATCTTAGAAAAAGCCAACACGATGTCTGTGTGAGATTTGGCTTGTTGGAAAGTTGACGCCTGAATTAAGATATCGTCCAGATAAGGCGCCACTGCTATGCCCCGCGGCCTTAGAACCGCCAGAAGGGACCCTAGCACCTTTGTGAAAATTCTGGGAGCTGTGGCCAACCCGAAGGGAAGAGCCACAAACTGGTAATGCTTGTCCAGAAAGGCGAACCTGAGGAACTGGTGATGATCTTTGTGGATAGGGATGTGTAGATACGCATCCTTTAAGTCCACGGTGGTCATATATTGACCCTCCTGGATCATTGGTAAAATAGTCTGAATGGTCTCCATCTTGAAGGATGGGACTCTGAGGAATTTGTTTAGGATCTTGAGATCTAAAATTGGTCTGAAGGTTCCCTCTTTTTTGGGAACCACAAACAGATTGGAGTAAAACCCCTGCCCCTGTTCTGTTTTCGGAACTGGGCAGATCACTCCCATGGTATATAGGTCTTCTACACAGCGTAAGAACGCCTCTCTTTTTGTCTGGTTTACAGACAATTGAGAAAGATGGAATCTCCCCCTTGGAGGAGAATCTTTGAAATCTAGAAGATACCCCTGGGTTACGATTTCTAAAGCCCAGGAGTCCTGAACATCTCTTGACCAAGCCTGAGCAAAGAGAGAAAGTCTGCCCCCTACTAGATCTGGTCCCGGATCGTTGGCTACCCCTTCATACTGTCTTGGTGGCAGCAGCGAGCTTCTTGGCCTGTTTACCTTTGTTCCAAGTCTGGTTAGGTCTCTAGACTGATTTGGATTGAGCAAAATTCCCCTCTTGTTTTGCAGCAGGGGAAGAGGTAGAGGGACCACCTTTGAAGTTTTGAAAGGAACGAAAATTATTTTGTTTGGTCCTCATCTTATTTGTCTTATCCTGAGGAAGGGCATGGCCTTTTCCTCCAATGATGTCTGAAATGATCTCTTTCAGTTCAGGCCCAAATAGGGTCTTACCTTTGAAAGGGATGGCTAAAAGCTTAGATTTTGATGACACATCAGCAGACCAGGACTTAAGCCATAATGCTCTACGCGCTAAAATGGCAAAACCTGAATTCTTTGCTGTTAATTTAGCCAGCTGAAAAGCGGCATCTGTAATGAAAGAATTAGCTAGCTTGAGAGCCCTAATCCTATCCAGAATATCATCTAATGGGGTCTCAACCTGAAGGGCCTCCTCCAGAGCCTCAAACCAAAAATCAGCTGCAGTTGTTACAGGAACAATGCACGCTATAGGTTGCAGAAGAAAACCTTGATGAATAAATATTTTCTTTAGGAGACCCTCTAATTTTTTATCCATAGGATCTCTGAAAGCACAACTGTCCTCAATAGGTATAGTTGTACGCTTAGCCAGGGTAGAAATAGCTCCCTCCACCTTAGGGACCGTCTGCCATGAATCCCGCATGGTGTCTGATATGGGAAACATTTTCTTAAAAGTAGGAGGGGTAGAGAACGGAATACCTGGTCTATCCCACTCCTTAGTAACAATGTCCGAAATCCTCTTGGGGACCGGAAAAACATCAGTGTAGGCAGGAACCTCTAGATATCTGTCCATTTTACACAATTTCTCTGGAACTACAATAGGGTCACTAAAAGAGTCGCTAAAACCTCCCTGAGCAATAAGCGGAGGTGTTCTAGTTTAAATTTAAAAGCCATCATATCTGAGTCTGTCTGAGGGAAATCTTTCCTGAATCAGAAATCTCACCCTCAGACAGCAAATCCCTCACCCCCAATTCAGAACATTGTGAGGGTACATCGGATATGGCTAATAAAGCGTCAGAGGGCTCAGCATTTACTCTCACACCAGACCTACTACTGCGCTTCCCCTGCAACTCAGGCAGCTTAGATAAAACCTCTGTGAGGGTAGTATTCATAACTGCGGCCATATCTTGCAGGGTGAAAGAATTAAACGCACTAGAAGTACTTGGCGTCGCTTGTGCAGGCGTTAATGGTTGTGACACTTGGGGAGAATTAGATGGCATAACCTGATTCCCTTCTGACTGAGAATCATCCTGCAACATACTTTTATTAGCTAAAATATGTTCTTTGCAATTTATTGCCCTTTCAGTGCATGAGGGACACATTTTAAGTGGTGGTTCTACAATGGCTTCTAAACACATTGAACATTGGCTTTCCTCAATTTCATATATGTTGTACAGGCTAGTAATGACCACAAACAAGCTTGAAAACACTTTATTTAGTGAAAAAAATAACAATCTTAAAAAACGGTACTGCACCTTTAAGAGAAAAAAAGCATACACGTTCTGCAAAACTGTTTTAAAATACACCAATCGTTTCAAATTTTTGAAATAAGATTCAATTTATGCAGTTAAGTTTACCCCACAAGAAAAAGAAACACTTAACCCTTTATTGTGCAAACCAGATAGATAATAGGCCTAAATTTGGAAAAAAAACACCCCCTGCACCTTGCCACAGCCCTGCTGTGGCGGCTACCTGCCCTCAGGGATTGGAAAAATGGGGTTAAAGCTTCGATTTGGCCCAATATTTCCACAAGGGCCCTCCGGAGTTGGAGCTTGCTTTGTAAAAAACAACTGCGCATCTGAAATGCGAAAATAGGCCCCGCCCATCTCACTCAATGTTTTGTCAGTCTAAATGAACCACACCAGAGCGGTTCCAAACTAGCCATGTGGGTTCTGAGACCCAAACAAGAAGCCAAGTGTACCCTCAATAAAGTCTTCCAAAAAACGTTATTGCCCAAAAAACGTTAACAGTACTCCCTGTTCACAAAACATTTGCCCACAAACATTTAAAACTCAGGGGCCTAGTTATCAAGCCATCAACCTCAAATACGCTGGAATTCCGCAGCGTATTTGTGGCGAGGCTGATTCGCCTTAGTTATCAAAGGCTCGAGACCGGCAAAAGTAGAATTTTGTGACGTAAGCATCGATCCGCCGGACTCAGTCCGACACAGATCGATTCTTACGTCACTCCAGATGTTCCGCACACAAGTGCGGCACATTCTCACTACTTTTGCTAGCTATCAAAAAACTAGCAGGTACGCTCGGCACTTTTACGGCCCAGCGTACCTGGTTTTCAATCCGCCAGCCTGGAGGCGGCGGATCCCATAGGAATCAATGGGAGTCTGACCATAGCGAAAGTACAAGTTCGCTGATGACAGACATCCCATTGATTTCTATGGGAGATGTCTGCACCTAACACCCTAACATGTACCCCGAGTCTAAACACCACTAATCTGCCCCCCCTACACCGCCGCAACTAAATAAAGTTATTACCCCCTAAACCGCCGCTCCCGGAGCCCACCGCAAGCTACTCTATACATATTAACCCCTAAACCGCCACTCCCGGAGCCCACCGCAACTATAATAAATGTATTAACCCCTAAACCGCCGCTCCCTGAACCCGCCGCAACCTATATTAAATGTATTAACCCCTATCCTGCCCCCCCTACACCGTCGCCACCTATAATAAATTTATTAACCCCTAGTCTGCCCCCCCTACACCGTCGCCACCTATAATAAATTTATTAACCCCTATCCTGCCCCCCACTACGCCGCCGCCACTGTCATAAAATTATTAACCCCTAAACCTAAGTCTAACCCTAACCCTAACGCCCCCCTAACTTAAATATTAATTAAATAAATCTAAATAAATTAACTCTTATTAAGTAAATGAATCCTATTTAAAACTAAATACTTACCTTTAAAATAAACCCTAATATAGCTACAATATAAATAATAATTATATTCTAGCTATCTTAGGATTTATATTTATTTCACAGGTACTTTTCAATTTATTTTAACCATGTACAATAGCTATTAAATAGTTATTAACTATTTAATAGCTTACCTAGCTAAAATAAAGAGAAATGTACCTGTGAAATAAATCCTAACCTAAGTTACAATTACACCTAACACTACACTATACTTTAATAAATTATTCCTATTTAAAAATAAATACCTACCTGTAAAATAAACCCTAAGATAGCTACAATATAATTAATAATTATATTATAGCTATCTTAGGATTTATATTTATTTTACAGGTAACTTTGTATTTATTTTAGCTAGATAGAATAGTTATTAAATAGTTATTAACTATTTAATAACTACATAGCTAAAAGAAATACAAAATTACCTGTAAAATAAATCCTAACTTAAGTTACAATTAAACCTAATACTACACTATCATTAAATTAATTAAATAAACTACCTACAAATAACTACAATTAAATACAATTACATAAACTAACTAAAGTACAAAAAATAAAAAAAGCTAAGTTACAAAAAATAAAAAAATAAGTTACAAACATGTTACAAATATTACAACAATTTTAAGCTACTTACACCTAATCTAAGCCCCTAATAAAATAACAAACCCCCCAAAATAAAAAAATGCCCTACCCTATTCTAAATTAAATAAATTTCAAAGCTCTTTTACCTTACCAGCCCTTAAAAGGGCCATTTGTGGGGGCATGCCCCAAAGAAAACAGCTCTTTTGCCTGTAAAAGAAAAATACAACCCCCCCAACATTAAAACCCACCACCCACATACCCCTAATCTAACCCAAACCCCCCTTACAAAAACCTAACACTAATCCCCTGAAGATCATCCTACCTTGAGTCGTCTTCACTCAGCCGAGCCACCGATGGAACTGAAGAGGACATCCGGAGCGGAAGAAGTTAATCCTCCAAGCGGTGCTGAAGAAATCTTCCATCCGATGAAGTCATCATCCAGGCGGCGCTGAAGAAAAGTCTTCGATCCGTCCGATGTCATCTTCAAAGAGGCGCTGAAGAGGTCTTCTATCCGGGCGAAGTCATCTTCCAAGCCGGGTCTTGAATCTTCCTTCCGCCGACGCGGAACCACCTTCTTCACCGACGGACTACGACGAATGACGGCTCCTTTAAAGGGACGTCATCCAAGATGGCGTCCCCTCAATTCCGATTGGCTGATAGGATTCTATCAGCCAATCGGAATTAAGGTAGGAAAAATCTGATTGGCTGATGGAATCAGCCAATCAGATTGAGCTTGCATTCTATTGGCTGTTCCGATCAGCCAATAGAATGCGAGCTCAATCTGATTGGCTGATTGGATCAGCCAATCGGATTGAACTTGAATCTGATTGGCTGATTCCATCAGCCAATCAGATTTTCCTACCTTAATTCCGATTGGCTGATAGAATCCTATCAGCCAATCGGAATTGAGGGGACGCCATCTTGGATGACGTCCCTTAAAGCAGCCGTCATTCGTCGTAGTCCGTCGGTGAAGAAGGTGGTTCCGCGTCGGCGGAAGGAAGATTCAAGACCCGGCTTGGAAGATGACTTCGCCCGGATAGAAGACCTCTTCAGCGCCTCTTGGAAGATGACATCGGACGGATCGAAGACTTTTCTTCAGCGCCGCCTGGATGATGACTTCATCGGATGGAAGATTTCTTCAGCGCCGCTTGGAGGATTAACTTCTTCCGCTCCGGATGTCCTCTTCAGTTCCATCGGTGGCTCGGCTGAGTGAAGACGACTCAAGGTAGGATGATCTTCAGGGGATTAGTGTTAGGTTTTTGTAAGGGGGGTTTGGGTTAGATTAGGGGTATGTGGGTGGTGGGTTTTAATGTTGGGGGGGGGTTGTATTTTTCTTTTACAGGCAAAAGAGCTGTTTTCTTTGGGGCATGCCCCCACAAATGGCCCTTTTAAGGGCTGGTAAGGTAAAAGAGCTTTGAAATTTATTTAATTTAGAATAGGGTAGGGCATTTTTTTATTTTGGGGGGGTTTGTTATTTTATTAGGGGGCTTAGATTAGGTGTAAGTAGCTTAAAATTGTTGTAATATTTGTAACATGTTTGTAACTTATTTTTTTATTTTTTGCAACTTAGCTTTTTTTATTTTTTGTACTTTAGTTAGTTTATGTAATTGTATTTAATTGTAGTTATTTGTAGTTAATTTATTTAATTAATTTAATGATAGTGTAGTATTAGGTTTAATTGTAACTTAAGTTATGATTTATTTTACAGGTAATTTTGTATTTCTTTTAGCTATGTAGTTATTAAATAGTTAATAACTATTTAATAACTATTCTAACTAGCTAAAATAAATACAAAGTTACCTGTAAAATAAATATAAATCCTAAGATAGCTATAATATAATTATTAATTACATTGTAGCTATCTTAGGGTTTATTTTACAGGTAAGTATTTATTTTTAAATAGGAATAATTTATTAAAGTATAGTGTAGTGTTAGGTGTAATTGTAACTTAGGTTAGGATTTATTTCACAGGTACATTTCTCTTTATTTTAGCTAGGTAAGCTATTAAATAGTTAATAACTATTTAATAGTTATTGTACATGGTTAAAATAAATTGAAAGGTACCTGTAAAATAAATATAAATCCTAAGATAGCTAGAATATAATTATTATTTATATTGTAGCTATATTAGGGTTTATTTTAAAGGTAAGTATTTAGTTTTAAATAGGATTCATTTACTTAATAAGAGTTAATTTATTTAGATTTATTTAATTAATATTTAAGTTAGGGGGGCGTTAGGGTTAGGGTTAGACTTAGGTTTAGGGGTTAATAATTTTATTACAGTGGCGGCGGCGTAGTGGGGGGCAGATTAGGGGTTAATAAATTTATTATAGGTGGCGACGGTGTAGGGGGGGCAGGATATGGGTTAATAGGTTTAATATAGGTTGCGGCGGGTTCATGGAGCGGCGGTTTAGGGGTTAAACTATTTATTTAGTTGCGGAGAGGTGCGGGATCAGCAGGATAGGGGTTAATAATTTTATTATAGAGGGCGACGGTATGGGGGGGCAGGATAGGGGTTAATACATTTATAAGAGTTGCGGCAGGGTCTGGGAGCGGCGGTTTAGGGATTAGTAACTTTATTGAGTTGCGGGAGGCTCCGGGGGCGCCGGTATAGGGATAGAACAGTGTAGTTTAGTGTGAGTGCTTAGTGACAGGCTAGCAATAAAGCTGGGAAAAAGCCGAAGGGCAGCGAGATCGGATGAGTGATAACTGTCACAGTCCGCTGCTCATCGCCCCGCGGCTTTTTGACAGCTTTATTTGATAACTTAGGCGTATTTTTTCAGGTCCGCAGCGGCGAAGGTAGGCGAGCTTAGGCGGGCGTATTGGGCCGGCGAAGCAAGAAAAGTAGACGGCTTGATAACTACCCCCCATAGTGTCAACCATTTTTTTATTAGCCCCTTATGCAAGCATAGTAATACCCTTCTATCTCTCTTAGGATTACTGCTTACCCTTACCCTCATTGGGATACTGTCAGCCTTTCTGAAATACTACAGTCTCTCAAGAAAAAATCGCTGAACATACCTCACTGCTATATAGCATGAAAACGTTCCTCACACTGAAGTTTCTTGTACCCCACAGCCATTCTGTGGGAACTGCTCTGGATCTTAGTGACAAATGCTAAGATCATCAGCCTCCAGGCAGAAATCTTCATCCATCTGCTGCCTGAGAGTAAATAGTACACACCGGTACCATTTAAAATAAAAATACTCTTGTTTGAAGAAAATAAAAACTAACATTTTATCACCTCTTTCACTTTACCCTTCCTAGTACTTAGAGTAGGCAAAAAGAATGATTGGGGGTGGAGCTAAGGGAGGCGCTATATAGACAGCTCTGCTGTGGTGCTCTTTGCCACTTCCTGTTAGCAGGAGGATAATATCCCACAAGTAAAGGATGAATCTGTGGACTCGTCGTACCTTATAGAAGAAAGCAGCGTTATGGGCCATAACGCTGCTTTTTCAATCATAACACCAAACTCGTAATCTAGCTGAATGTTTGTAAAGGACTAGATAACCCATTAAGAAACTATTAGTTATTTATAAAGCATCACATTTCAAAGATGTATAAAAATTACTAAAATGTTTGAATAAAAGTTATACCAAAACATAGCCTAAATGGCCTTAAAGGGACAGTCTTCACCAGAATTGTTATTGTTTTAAAAGATAGATAATCCCTTTATTACCCATTTCCCAGTTTTGCATAACTAACACAGTTATATTAATATACTTTTAACCTCTGTGATTATCTTGTATCTAAGCCTCTGCAAACTGCCCCTTTTTTCAGTTCTTTTGACAGACTTGCAGTCTAGCCAATCAGTGCCTGCTCCCAGATAACTTCTCGTGCACGAGCACAGTGTTATCTATATGAAATAAGTGAACTAACACCCTCTAGTGGTGAAAAACTGTTAAAATGCAATCTGAAAGAGGTGGGCTTCAAGGTCTAAGAAATTAGCATATGAACCTCCTAGGTTAAGCTTTCAACTAAGAATACCAAGAGAACAAAGCAAAATTGGTGATAAAAGTAAATTGGAAAATTGTTTAAAATTACATGCTCTATCTGAATCATGAAAGTTTATTTTGGCCTAGACTGTCCCTTTAAACTCAGCATATCTCAGCAATTAAACACTACATTGCAAAAGAAATGTTTTAGAATAATCTAACACTGTCAAATTGTTAGCACAATTTACAAGGTTTTGCAAATCACAAGCAATTTAGGGACAGACGTCTGGTAAAATTAAATCTGGTCTCCTTTGCTGCAGCCAATTAGGAACAGATGTTATTGAGCTAACATTCTTAGCTAACCAAATTCTAGAAAAAGCAGGCAAAATATAAATAATGAATGTCAGGGTGTTTTTAAAAATTTTTTTCATTTTACTGTTTACAGGGAGGTTGAATGTTGAGTCCCTTTAAATGTCCCTTTAAACATATTTAAACAAACAATGTTTCGGGAACTCCTTCCCTTAGTCATGCAAATGCATGACAAATGGAAGGAGTTCTCGAAACGTTGTGTGTCTTTTGTGCTGAATAAACCTCTTGTTTTCACGTTATACTGCCACTTTGTTTGGAACTTTTTCTGGAGCACTATATGACAACAGTTCTGCAAGAATGTTTTTCATGTGCAAGAGCACTAGATGGCAGCACTATTTCCTGCCATGTAGTGCTTTAGACGCCTACTTGTGAATCTCTTCAACACAGAATATCATGTAAACAAAGCAAATTTAAAAACAGAAGTAATTTGAAACTTTTTAAAACATTGTATGCTCTGTGTAAATCACAGAAGAACATTTTTGGGTTTCATATCCCTTTAAGTGCTTTTGCTCTGAGTTACCTACGGAAATCGTGCACTTTCTGAATGTATCTTTAGTTTTCAAAAATAACTAAAACAGTGGCAAAAATCCACCACTCAGAAAGAAAATGTGATTTTAGCATCATAGAAAAAAACAATGAGTCGTTATTCTAAATTTACAATCAAAAGCTAGCTTAACATATCTGTTAATGACAAGAGGCATTTGTGTGGAGCCACCAATCACCAGCTAGTTACCAGTAGTGCTTTGCTGCTGTGGAGCTGACTTACACCCCTCTATGCAAGATAGTAATATGATGTTTCATTTTCATTTTGATATATTTTGCTTCTGTTAAGGTGTGTTGTTAAAATCTTGCAAAAACCCACTTGAAAATCCAAAGATAGTGTTTTTAACTAAATTTGATGAAACAGGAGTTATTCTTATGGACTGAAATGGCTTAGAAAAGAAAGCAGTCACATCCCATTTTCAAATTAGAAAGAGATTATAATCTACACTAGACATTTATTACACATTTTCATATCTGGGTGGAACTTGTAAAAACACAACACCCAATATTCAATAATAAATAGAATAGCCATGAGAAGAGAAAAAAAATTCCAATTCCTATGTTATTCAATGCACTAAAATCAGAAGACACTATAGTAAATCCATTCTATACAATAACATGGGTATTGGAGACCTTTTTTCTTACTTTAGGGGCCTGTACTCTCCTTGTTTTGTTGTGATTTCCAGATTGCTTTTTCATTTTATATCTCTAAAAAAAGGCATCACACCTCCCATAGCCCCTGGTAGCTATATATAGATGAAACGTTCTATGGGGAGGAAAAATGACAAATTATGTGAACGGTTGTTGTATAAACTGCAAACATTATTTATCACTGTAATATGTAGTTGTTGTTAACACGAATGATTGCTTGCAGCATTTGTTGGAAGGATAACATTAATTTAACTTTATGGATTCATATACAGTCTACATGATTCAATCCTAATTATAAATACTAGAATAAAAATAAATTTAAAAAATTACCTGTAGATGTTTTAATTCCATTAACCATCTTGTTAGAATGAATGTTTCTAGAACCATCCTCTTTTTCATCCCCCCTAGATGAATGTGTCTGTAGTGGACTTCTTGATTTGGATATTTTTTCTGTTATTTCCTTTTCTTTTCTAGTTAAACCTTTTGGTGATTTTTCTGTTTCTCTGGATGTCTGCTTAGAAAGTAATGGGGAACGCTTATCTTTAGAATCTAGTTTCCTAGCAGGGGAAGTTGATTTGGGTTTAGTTAAAGATTTTCTTAAGCCCTTGCTCTTTTCCTTGATATCTTTTTTGAGAACCTTATCTCCTTTGCTTATGTTCAGCTCGCTCACCAACATCTCAGGATCAACCATACAAACATCAGGATGAGGGGGATGTGGATGTGGATCCATCATAGGAGTAGGTTGTGGATCATGACCTTGTCTTATGCTACCATGGTGAGAATTTCCTATTGTTTTATCAACTGGAAGAAATTCAGCATCTTCGTCAGAGTCCATTGCTGCATCAGCTGTTATTGATGGACACTCTTCAGTTTCTGGTGGAACATCAGAGTCAGACTGAGATGATCCTGAATCACTGACTGATGTTGGAGGTGTTTCTTCAACTTTGGCACCTTGAACATGACATGTAGTTGTATGGTGAGCCCTACCTTTAACTGAAGGCTGACATTCGTCTTGTGACACATCACTATCATCTGATAAGTCTAGAGGACTTGGATTTATAAAAGATGGAGAAAGTTCACCTTTTCTTTGTAAAAATTCTGATGAAGCTTCATTGTGCTCATACTCACTTGATGTTCCAGAGCATGGCTCAATATCATGAGAAGCATCTCCGTGATCTTCACTTCTACCACCTCTTTGTGTATCAGGAAAATATGGCTGGAATGTGTGTTCAGGGGACATTAAAGAAGATGGTCTGTTTGGCTTTTCAGTATCTTCCTCAGAGAATGGAGAAGATTCTCTGTCTGAATCTGGAGATGATTTTTCATCCCTTCCAACTGCTGCAGAAAAAAACTCATTTTCTTCAAACTGAATGTTCTGAGGCATCTCTGGACTGATGTTAACTTCTGTTGGACCATTTGATGCGGTTGTTTCTTCTTTATAATGGGGTGGCGATAATGTGAGAACATCAGAAAATGATGCAATTGTCACTACACTTTCTGTTTCCCCTGCATGGGCACTTATTTCAGACTTTGATGTGCAGTATGTTTTTTTGCAGTCAATCTTACATGGTAAAGTACAATCGTCCATATCATACGAACATGTAGAATCTTGCTCCTCAACCAAATCTTTCTCATCTGGCAAATTAGATTTTGTTGCATCAGCAGGAACAAGAGGTGATACATCCCACAAATTTCTGGCAGTTGTTTCTGCATCAGCTTGGTAACTTGTAATCATATGTGCATAAGAGCTGTCCATAGTGTCCTTTTTAACCGGTGTGCTAGCTTCAGATGAAGATTCTGATATGCTTTGAGATTCCTCTATGTGGTATTCTGGTTGAAAATATTGCTTAATTGGAATTTTACAAAAAAGTGGATCTTCCTCAGATGGACTTAATGGTGAAAATTTGCTTAGTGATGAATCTAAGCCATATGCCTTTTCAGAAACTTCTAAGTATTCATCTTGTTGAATTGGAATGGGGGGACCTGAATGTGATATATTCATCATTTTAGAGTCTGATATTTTGACACTTGACAATGATTCGGAATGAAGCTGATACAAAGATGCTGCTGCTAAATTGTCAGATTCTTTATCAGTTTCAGAAAATGTATCTGGAGAAGGTTCAGCAGATATTTTTGGCTTATCTAAATTACCTGTAATGCTAGTTTCTAGAAAATCTATTTTATAAGCTTCTCCAGTTTGTGATTCTTGATAATCTGTATGGGACTGTAATCCATGCTCATCCTTTGTTGAATCAACTGTTGACTTGAAAGGACAGTATGTATACTCTATATCACCTCCGTCCCTATATTCTTCAGGATCTTGTAAGGCATATTCTTGACTACCAAAAGTGGAATGTTCTACAGATTTAACTGAACCTAATTCTTCAGACTTTATTTGGTCCTGAACATTAAAATGCTTATAGTCTAAATCTTGTTCTTCAGAAAGGAAACTAAATTCAGATAATTCGGTTTTCTGACTTTTAGAAATAGTATTAATTGATTGACTTTCATATAAATTTTCTTTTTCACTAAATGGACATGGACATTTTGTTTCTTTTTCAGATTTCTCCTTTGCTCCTTTTTCTAATTCAGAATCACTTGCACTTTCTTCCAATACATATGTTTTCTCATAATATGTATCCTTTGTTTGATAATGTTTTGATAGTTCTGTTCTAATCTCCTCACTAGAAGATGTAATATTGTCATCCTGGTGTGATGCATGAAGGTAAGATAATGAGCTTTCCTTGTAATCATGCTCAAGTATATCCATCCTTGGTGACTGATCTTTACTCCCTGATAATGATGTAAATACTCCTTTTTCTTCAAATTGTGCTGTTTCAGAGGTCATTTGGTCTGCTACTTGCTGCATTTCTTTGAAATGTAAAGTGCCAGTTTCTTCCTTGTTTATTGTGCCGACAGCAAAATGATCATGTGTTTCTGAGTATTCAAAGGTTGTTCTGTGTGCTTTGTCTTTTGGAGATTTAGGAGAAGATAATTCTTTTTCAGCTGAGGTATACAAATGTGACTCCTCTTCTTTGGAAGAAATTTGATGCTGCAATTCTTTTTCAATATGATCTGCTGCTTCAGCAACTTTGGTAGTGTCTAACTCTATTGATGGGAAATCTGTAATGTCCTTCTCTAAATAAACATCACTATTTGGTTCTACCTCCTCTATAATGTGTCCAGCATGTCCAACTCCAGAAATAATTCTTTTTTCATATATATCAGCATATTGGAATGTTTTTTCATCAGGATATGGTGTTGGCTCCCTTTCTTCAACTTTACCTTTTCTTGTGGACCCATACATTTCATCTTCTTTGGAATAAAGGTCAAATAGGTTAGATGAAGAAGTCAGGTTGGTATGGCAATCCAAGGTACTTGGAGATGTTTTTCGATCATATTTTAAGTACGGATCTTCTTTTACTTCATCTTGTTGACTCTTAAAACTAAAGTCAACACTGTCTTTGAGTAAGGAATACTGTCTTTCACAAGTTGTTTCAACATATTCATGTTCTGTGTGCTCTGTAGATTGTGAATATGCTTCATATTCCTGTTTTATCTCTTTCTCATGAGTATACAAAGCTTCAGATAGTTCCTTTGGAGAAGTTTCAGCCATCACTCCCTCTACCTTCTCTGTTATAGCTTTCTCAATTTGTAAAGTGTGATCACATTTTATTTGTCCTAAATCAATATCAGGTTCCTTTTCTAAAGCAGAACTTTCTTGGGATGAGGCCGACAATTCATAAGTAGCCTTCACATAATAGTTTCCACTATTTTCATCCTCTAGTTGTTTTTCTGCAATACATGATTCTTCAAAGTCTTTGGCTCCAAAAGATGCATTTAGATTTTCAGAGTCTATAAAGTCCCTTTCAGTAAATGAGGAAACATTCAGTCCCTCTGGGGATTCACAGGAAATCAAAGAAGATGTAGTTACATAAGACAACTTTTCAGGCTGGTATACTTGACTTAAAGAATAAGGTGTTTCTAACTGTGTGTTACTATCTTCAGATGATTCCTTGAGAGCAACACTGTGAATGGTATCGTTAAGGCTTGTTTTCTCTTGCACATGTTCTGCTTGTTTTTCCTCTTGGAAATGTGCATATTCTTTTCCTAATACTGTTTTTTGTGAAGTGTCTTGGGCTGACAAATCTGAATCATCTGACTTTAATAAAGTAGATTGTCCCTCCAAGTCATCAAGGAAAGTGCTTTCACCTTCTTCTGTATATCGAAGTTTGCTTTCCTTTTGAATTGGTAAGGATTCTTCTTTCTCTTCTGTAAACCATACTTTTTTATCATACGTTAACTGTTTCATAGAAATATTTTCAAATTCATTAGATTTATCCTCATTTTTTTCATTTTCTGGTAACATTTCTGATGATTTTTCATTTCCTAAAACATTAGTAGTAGTATCAAATGATTTCATATAGTCAATATAGGAGTCTTCATAATGATAATCATGATACTTTTCATCCAAAGGACTAGTCTTTGAAAATGATATGGAGGCTTCTTCTGCATTTTTTTCTGATTCAGTGCCTTTAAAGGGACTGTGTTCAGCAAACGAAAGAGATCCTGAGTCTTCTGGGCTTGAAGAAGTTATTTCTAATGACTTTTCTTTCTGTGGAATTTGTTCTTTAGAATCAAATGAATGAGTATCCTCCTCTGACACATCTTCCAAAAAGATGTTTGGTGGATTTTTATTATGGTAACAAGAATCCATGGGAAGAGCAGTTTGAACAGGATCATGAAATTGCATATCAAATGTTTCCACATGTTTTTGATCTTCAGTAAAACTTTCCTCCATAGACCTCAAAGATTCCTCATATCCTGGTGACATTTCCTCAGAATAAAATTTCCCTTCTTTTGTTTGATTCTGATCTGTCAAATAAAGGGACTTCTCACTTTCCAAGCACATGTGCATTTGCTTTGTGGGGCTAACTTGATTCATTTCATTTATAATTGGACTTTGTTCTATCAAAGACATTTGTAAAGATGTGTCATCTTCTTTTCCTTGCTCTGTTAAAGAAAGTGACTTTGCATCTGCAAGGAAAATGTCACTTGCTGTTTCTTCTTTTACTGGACTGTGTTCTGAAAAACCACTATATTTAAAATTGTCTATGGATAACTCTTTTGGAGAAATTGATTGTCTTTGATCTATCTCAAGTTCACTCTGTTCTTTCATATACACAGAAGAGAATTCTTCATGAGAAACTTCCTTAGGTGAAAATGATTCTTTAACTTGCATATATGATCCAGAATCTTGTGAAAAGTTTGTATCCTTTAAAATATTAAATGTGATATTTTCAGAAATAAGTTCAGTGCTTTGCTCAATTAGTTTATCTTCTGTAACTGAATCTGTTTCTTTTGTGGCCAGTAGTGATTGAACTAAAAATGGTTTGCCTTTTGTATCCCCTGTAAATTCTACACCTTTTAATATAAGCTTGTCTTCTACTTCAGAAGTATAATCTACATGTCCAGGCTCTTCCTTTGGAGACATTATCTCTCTTGGAAATTCTTTTTTTTCGTGACCTTTTATTATAAGCTTGTCTTCTACTTCAGAAGTATAATCTACATGTCCAAGCTCTTCCTTTGGAGAAATTATCTCTCTTGGAAATTCTTTGTTTTCATGACCTTTTATTATAAGTGTGGCTTCAATTTCAGCAGTATAATTTGCATGTCCAGGCTCTTTCTTTGGAGAAATGATCTCTTCTGGAAATTCTTTGTCTTCATAGCAGATTTCATATTCATACTCAGAGTGTTTAGCACTTTTTAATTCTTTATCATTTACTAGTATGCCAGCTGCTTCAAATAGCTCTGCCTGTGATGTTTCAGATTTATCTTCTATTGGAGACTGGTGAAATGGTGTGTGACCAGTGCTTGTAGGACCTGATTGGGTGGGAGAAGCCATTTTTACAGTACTATCATCGGGACTTAAACATCTTTCTTCACCCTCAGCAAAACTTGTATCAACCTGAGACAATTTTACTGCTTCATCTGAATGAAATTCAGGATCATCTGTCATGGCTGTGCTTCCTGTGTATGAAATACCATTTTCACCATGCTCAGAAAATAGAAGTGGACTATAATGTCTATTGTCAGGTGCTTGAAAGTTTGGAGTTTCATCTTCTCTTTCTGCTTGGAAATTCTCATTAAGCTGAATTTTTCCTGAACTTATCATTGCCTGAAAATCTTCTGAAGGTGGAGACTTAAAACATTTATCCTCTTCCAAAGAAGATGTTGGAGAAATTGTACCAGCAGAAGGCAAGTACTCAACACCTTGAGTTGCTTCTGTATGAGAAGAGGGAATACTATTTGCAGTGTCTAAAAGTAATGAGCTCTTTCCTGTCTCCTCTGTTTTTGGAGCTGTAATAGATGCAACAGACTGATCTTCAGCAACAGATGTGGCAAAAGAGGAAAGTTTATCACATTCAGTTATTGATGTTGCTGAAGAGACATGTTCCTCCTCTGCCAAGGGTGCAGCAACAATATTTGTAGGATAGGCCACAATTTCAGGTTCTTGCAGGGCATAATCTTTTCCAGTTATGTCAGATGAAGATATGGCCTTGATACCATGAATAGCATCAAATGATCCAGGATGGTCGGGCACAGAAATATCATAACTACCAACATCATACTGTAGGTGAGGGATTCTTTCTTCTGGTTCATCATGTATTTCCTCATCAGAAATAGTCTGTTCTGTCTCTGAATATCCAGGCATAGTTTCATCCTGTATATAGGAGATATGCTCTGCTGTAGCTCCAGAAGATGCTGGAACATCTGGCACATATGGAGGCTCATTGGAAACATATTTTTCATGAACTCCTATTTCCGCATCTGTCTCTTTCTGTAACAATGACATTGTAATATCACATGACATGTTTTCTTTCTGTTCATTTAAGTTTTCTGCATCTTCATCTTCTTTAAACTTAATTTTATCAATTGTTTCTTCTGCATATTCTTCCATTTCTTCTACATCTGCCTTTTCTACAACTTCAACACTCTTTTCAACTTCTTTTTCATATTCCAGCACTTCTTGTACTGTTATGTCTTCTTTCTGCTTTCTATCCAGTATTCCCTTTTCATCTAGTTCATTTTCCTTATCTTCATCAGTTTCCAAATCCTGTATGTCCAGGGTTGGCATGGACTCAAATCTGTTTCTACCCGGTACTCTTTTTTCTACCTCAATGGGACTTGTATCAGTCACTTCTTCAATACCTGTCTCTTCTTCAAAATCTGCAATTTCTGCAGGTTCCTCCATTGCTGCTCCTTCATCAATCAATTCTGGTGTTTCATCTGGTTGATAGACTAGTATCTCTTCATGAGGTGAATCTCCCTCTACATCTGTGGTAGTTATACCTTCATCAGGAGACTCAAGTGGAGTCTTCTTCTCTGATGTTATTTCATCTAATACAATATCTTCTTTAAATTGACTTTGTATTAGCAACACATCAGATGGTCGATGTTCAATAGCAACAGTTTCCAGGATTGTTTGTTCCTCAATTTCTTTATTATCTTCATATTTTAGCAACTCAAAATCTTTTGTGAGATCTTCAGGTGAAGACATAACAGACCTTTGTTCTACTATATCTGCCATTTGTGGCTGTTTCTCTAAAGTCTTCTTCTGTATTGTGGTTAACTTTTGTTCTAGTCGTTCCTCCTTTTCAGGTTTGCCTTTTATCTTTTCTGTTCTTATTTTGCTGGGAACCTTAGCTTTGTGCAAAGTTTTCCTTACTTCAGGGGTAAATGGTCTTAAATCAGGTTTTGGTGCTTTTTTAACTTCAGGTTTCACTTCTTTCTTTTTTTCCTCTTTTTTTAAATCTTTCTTTTCTTCTTTTTTTAAATTATCCTTCTTAATATCTATTTTTTCTTTCCTGATTTCCTTTTTTTCTTTGTCTTTTTTTTCTTCAAGTTTAGTCTTATCTTTTGTGAATTTTTTGCCTATTTTTTGATTCAGAAGCCTTCTTTTTTCTGCTTTTGCAGAATCAATTGTTTCAGTTTTTTGCTTTTCAACTTTTGAAGGTTTCTCATGATTCTTTTCAGCCAACTCCTTTACTTTTCTTTCAATCTTTGTCTCTTTTAATAGTTCAGACTTTACTTCCTTTGCCAGTTCCTCTGAAATGTCATCCTTTCTGCCTGATTTTGCTGTGCTTGGCTTAGGAGATGATTTAAGACTTTCTTTGCTATCTGCCCTTTGTTTGATTTTTGTGTGCTTAGCAACAGTAGGTGCAATACCAGAAGAAATGTCTTTTTGAGTAGCTACAGGATATCTTAGGAAATCTAAATGTTTAAGCTTTTCAAGGCCTTCTAGAATCTTATTTTGTGGAGCATTTCCAGGAAATAAAACACGCACAATTTTTTCAGTTGGGCTTGCTGGGAGCCAAACCACAAGTGCAGTGATGGATGTAAGATAAGGGACAGAAATTTCTCCTTCTTTCCCATTTGCTAATATAATTCCAGTCTTTGCTTTGCTGTTTCCAGCCCATTTTTGCATTAAAAATTGCATCTCCTTACTATCCTTCACAGGATTTAGTATGTACATATCTAGTCTTCCAACTCCCATTTTGTGGAACAACGTTATGGGTTCAATTGTGTTGCTAACAACCCTATACAAGGGTTCAGATTTAATTCCAAGTTTATTTAGGTACTGTAAGGTCAGACATGCTTCTTCAATGCTCTTTTTAACCTTCATACCTGATTCAGGCATTTTGAGTTTATCAGGAACATTAAAAAACACAACTCCCAGTTCTGGAGAAATTAGGTTCTTCATCCAGTCACTATAAGTAGTAGAGCCCTGTGATTGCTCTTCATCTTGTTCAGCAATCTTCCTTTGGAGAAGTCCATTTATTCCAGGCAGGTTATCAGCTCCAATATGTGTCAACAGTATGGAATCAATTCTATCCAAATGTCGGACCAGTTTCCAAAAACAAGATTTCCGTTCAGAGCCACCATCCACCAGAATATTAAATCCATTAACAGCAAAAAGGGCAGAATCTCCTCTGCCACCTGGGAAAATATAACAACATGGTTTGGACAGCTTCAAAAAACCACCCGAGTTTGGTGGTTCCAAAAGATCAAAAGGGGAAGGGACATCCACAGTCTCTGAGACATAATCTGCAAACTCAGCGACCCCATCCATTTCAGACAGGAAAGGATCAGGATTGAGCTTCAGATCAATTATGTCTTTAAATAGGGAATGTCCAAGGTTGCACCAATCTCCCTCTTCAGGACAGGACACGGTAAGTGTTGCCTTTATTTCTGGATCTGTGTTGCTGAATAGCTGACACACCTAGCGACAAAAATATAAAAAAAGTTTATTAGATCCATTAATAAGATAAAGTATTAAGATAATACAATTGCTCACTTAATACATTGCACATTGAATACACACACCAATATAAGTACCAAAGACATTGACAAGTTTAATAAATTAAAAATTTGCATTTGATTTCACACAATGGGTGAATAACTACAAGATTTTTATGAATATTTATTTTCATGTATAAATGTGAAATTGTAAAATTATTTAGGGAAACTTACCTCTGGGTCAGTGAATGCCTCTTCAAATCTACGGAAGGTAAAGGTACCAGACTGTAGGATCAAATCTCCTTCTGGATCTGAGCACTGTCCACTAAGAATAAGGAGCTTATGGGCAGCTGGATCTGTAATTAATGAACGTACCTAGTAACACAAATGAACATTTAGTTGAGCAACAGAACAATGAAATAAGGTAGGTCATATAAAGATCACATATTTTAAATATTTCCCCATTTTGCATTATTCTTGTTATTCTTGATTAAAGAAAATAATAAAGGACAACATTTATTTAAAAATATAAAGCAGAACCTAAACTTGATCAGTTAATTTCCCAACCTAGTATATGGCACCTTAATGCAAGGCTATGCTGTATTTCTCTTGTTAAGTGTGTTCAGTCCACGGGTCATCCATTACTTATGGGATATATTCTCCTTCCCAACAGGAAGTTGCAAGAGGATCACCCAAGCAGAGCTGCTATATAGCTCCTCCCCTCACATGTCATATCCAGTCATTCTCTTGCAAGTCTCAACAAAGAAGGAGGTTGTGAGAGGAGTTGGAGTTTTTTACTTAATTATTCTTCAATCAAAAGTTTTTTATTTTAAATGGCACCGGAGTGTG
Organism: Bombina bombina; assembly: GCF_027579735.1. Taxonomy (NCBI): domain Eukaryota; kingdom Metazoa; phylum Chordata; class Amphibia; order Anura; family Bombinatoridae; genus Bombina; species Bombina bombina. Next base: position 660,354,445 of record NC_069504.1, read on the forward strand.
CTGTTTTTTCTCTCAGGCAGTATTTAGAAGAAGAATCTGCCTGCGTTTTCTATGATCTTAGCAGACGTAACTAAGATCCACTGGCTGTTCTCGCACATTCTGAGGAGTGGGGTAACTTCAGAAAAGGGAATAGCATGCGGGGTCCCCTGCAAATGAGGTATGTGCAGTAAAATATTTTCTAGGAATGGAATTGACTAAGAAAACACTGCCGATACCCATATGATGTAAGTACAGCCTAAAATGCAGTAGTAGCGACTGGTATCAGGCTGGTAAATGTATGCACAGTAGAGTTATTTTCTAGGGACTAGAATTTGACTGAAAAAATACTGTTAATACTGAAATAATGTATGAGCCTTAACTGCAGTAGAAGCGACTGGTAGCAGGCTTAGTGATAACTTTACACAACATCTGAAATGTTGTTTTTTACAACGTTTACTGGCATGTTAATCGTTTTGTGAGGTACTTTGGTGATAAATCTCTTGGGGCATGATTTTTTCCACATGGCTAACGTATTTTTCTGCATAGAAACCGTTATAGCTGGTCTCCCACTGTTGTAATATGAGTGGGAGGGGCTTTTTGTTAGCGCCTTGTTGCGCAGTTAAAATTCAATCATAGTCTTCCTGTTTCTTCCTCCTTGATCCAGGACGTCTCCAGAGAGCTCAGGGGTCTTCAAAATTTATATTTGAGGGAGGTAATCAGTCACAGCAGACCTGTGACAGTGTGTTTGACTGTGATAAAAACGTTAACTGTTAATTTGATTATCCGTTTTTGAGTATTAAGGGGTTAATCATCCTTTTGCTAGTGGGTGCAATACTCTGCTAATTTCATACATTTAATGTAAAGATTTGGTTGCTATAACTGAATTAGTTCATTGTTATTTCAACTGTAATTGTTTTTTTGGTGTTTTTAAAAGCGCAGCAGCGTTTTTACTTTGCTTGAAAATTTTCTGAAAGTAATTTCCAAGCTTGCTAGCCTCATTGCTAGTCTGTTTAAACATGTCTGATACAGATAAATCTGCTTGTTCATTATGTTTAAAAGCCAATGTGGAGCCCAATAGAAATATGTGTACCAATTGTATTGATATTACTTTAAATAAAGGTCAGTCTTTACCGGTAAAGAAATTATCACCAGACATCGAGGGGGAAGTTATGCCGCCTAACTCTCCTCATGTGTCAGTACCTGCGCCTCCCGCTCAGGAGGTGCGTGATGTTGTGGCGCCAAGTACATCAAGGCCCTTACAAATCACTTTGCAAGATATGGCTAATGTTATGAAAGAAGTATTATCTAATTTGCCTGAGTTAAGAGGCAAGCGCGATAGCTCTGGGTTAAGGACAGAGCGCGCTGATGACACGAGAGCCATGTCTGATACTGCGTCACAATTTGCAGAACATGAGGACGGAGAGCTTCATTCTGTGGGTGACGGATCTGATCCAGGGAGACCGGATTCAGAAATTTCAAATTTTAAATTTAAGCTTGAGAACCTCTGTGTATTGCTAGGGGAGGTGTTAGCGGCTCTGAATGATTGTGACACGGTCGCAATCCCAGAGAAGTTATGTAGGCTGGATAAATACTATGCGGTGCCGGTGTGTACTGACGTTTTTCCTATACCTAAAAGGCTTACAGAGATTATTAGCAAGGAGTGGGATAGACCCGGTGTGCCCTTTTCCCCTCCTCCGATATTTAGAAAAATGTTCCCAATAGACGCTACCACACGAGACTTATGGCAGACGGTCCCTAAGGTGGAGGGAGCAGTTTCTACTTTAGCTAAGCGCACCACTATCCCAGTGGAGGATAGTTGTGCTTTCTCAGATCCAATGGATAAAAAATTAGAAGGTTACCTTAAGAAAATGTTTGTTCAACAAGGTTTTATATTACAGCCCCTTGCATGCATTGCGCCCGTCACTGCTGCGGCGGCTTTCTGGTTTGAGTCTCTAGAAGAGGCTATTCGCACAGCACCATTGGATGAGATCATGAACAAGCTTAGAGCACTTAAGCTAGCTAATGCATTTGTTTCAGACGCCGTTGTGCACTTAACCAAACTAACGGCTAAGAACTCCGGTTTTGCCATCCAGGCGCGCAGAGCGCTATGGCTTAAATCCTGGTCAGCAGATGTGACTTCTAAATCTAAATTGCTTAATATTCCTTTCAAAGGGCAAACCTTATTCGGGCCCGGCTTGAAAGAAATTATTGCTGACATTACTGGAGGTAAGGGTCACTCCCTTCCTCAGGATAGGGCCAAATCAAAGGCCAAACAGTCTAATTTTCGTGCCTTTCGTAATTTCAAGGCAGGAGCAGCATCAACTTCCTCCGCTCCAAAACAGGAAGGAACTGCTGCTCGTTACAGACAGGGTTGGAAAAGCAACCAGTCCTGGAACAAGGGCAAGCAGGCCAGAAAGCCTACTTCTGCCCCTAAGACAGCATGAAGGAAGGGCCCCCTATCCGGAAACGGATCTAGTGGGGGGCAGACTCTCTCTCTTCGCCCAGGCTTGGACAAGAGATGTCCAGGATCCCTGGACGTTGGAGATCATATCTCAGGGATACCTTCTGGACTTCAAAGCTTCTCCTCCACAAGGGAGATTTCATCTGTCAAGGTTATCAACAAACCTAATAAAGAAAGTGGCATTTCTGCAATGTGTACAAGACCTCTTAGTAATGGGAGTGATCCACCCTGTTCCGCGAACGGAACAAGGGCAAGGGTTTTACTCAAATCTGTTTGTGGTTCCCAAAAAAGAGGGAACCTTCAGACCAATCTTGGACCTAAAGATCTTAAACAAGTTCCTAAGGGTTCCATCGTTCAAAATGGAAACTATTCGAACCATCCTACCCATGATCCAAGAGGGTCAGTATATGACCACAGTGGACTTAAAGGATGCCTACCTTCACATACCGATTCACAAAGACCATTATCGGTACCTAAGGTTTGCCTTTCTAGACAGGCATTACCAGTTTGTAGCTCTTCCCTTCGGGTTAGCTACGGCCCCGAGAATTTTTACAAAGGTTCTGGGCTCACTTCTGGCGGTACTAAGACCGCGAGGCATAGCGGTGGCTCCGTACCTAGACGACATTCTGATACAAGTGTCGAGTTTTCAAAATGCAAAGTCTCATACAGAGATAGTTCTTGCATTTCTGAGGTCGCATGGGTGGAAAGTGAACGTGGAAAAGAGTTCTCTGTTACCACTCACAAGGGTTCCTTTTCTAGGGACTCTGATAGATTCTGTAGAGATGAAGATTTACCTGACGGAGTCCAGGTTATCAAAGATTCTAAATGCTTGCCGTGTCCTTCATTCCATTCCAAGGCCATCAGTAGCTCAGTGCATGGAAGTAATCGGCTTAATGGTCGCGGCAATGGACATAGTGCCATTTGCGCGCCTGCATCTCAGACCGCTGCAATTATGCATGCTAAGTCAGTGGAATGGGGATTATTCAGATCTGTCCCCTCTACTGAATCTGGACCAGGAGGCCAGATATTCTCTTCTATGGTGGTTGTCGCGGGTTCATCTGTCCAAAGGAATGACTTTTCGCAGGCCAGATTGGACGATTGTAACAACAGATGCCAGCCTACTAGGCTGGGGTGCAGTCTGGAACTCCCTGAAGGCTCAGGGATCATGGACTCAGGAGGAGAAACTCCTCCCAATAAATATTCTGGAATTAAGAGCAATATTCAATGCTCTTCTAGCTTGGCCTCAGTTAGCAACACTGAGGTTCATCAGATTTCAGTCGGACAACATCACGACTGTGGCTTACATCAACCATCAAGGGGGAACCAGGAGTTCCCTAGCGATGTTAGAAGTCTCCAAGATAATTCGCTGGGCAGAGTCTCACTCTTGCCACCTGTCAGCGATCCACATCCCAGGCATGGAGAACTGGGAGGCGGACTTTCTAAGTCGCCAGACTTTTCATCCGGGGGAGTGGGAACTTCATCCGGAGGTCTTTGCTCAACTGATTCATCGTTGGGGCAAACCAGAACTGGATCTCATGGCGTCTCGCCAGAACGCCAAGCTTCCTTGTTACGGATCCAGATCCAGGGACCCGGGAGCGGTGCTGATAGATGCTCTAGCAGCCCCTTGGGGTTTCAAGATGGCTTATGTGTTTCCTCCGTTTCCGTTGCTGCCTCGATTGATTGCCAGGATCAAACAGGAGAGAGCATCGGTGATTTTGATAGCGCCTGCGTGGCCACGCAGGACCTGGTATGCAGACCTAGTGGACATGTCGTCCTGTCCACCATGGTCTCTATCTCTGAGGCAGGACCTTCTAATTCAGGGTCCTTTCAACCATCCAAGCCTAATTTCTCTGAGGCTGACTGCATGGAGATTGAATGCCTGATTCTATCAAAGCGTGGTTTCTCGGAGTCGGTTATTGATACTTTAATACAGGCTCGGAAACCAGTTACCAGAAAAATTTACCATAAGATATGGCGTAAATATTTATATTGGTGTGAATCCAAGAGTTACTCATGGAGTAAGGTCAGGATTCCTAGGATATTGTCTTTTCTACAAGAGGGTTTAGAAAAGGGTTTATCTGCTAGTTCGTTAAAGGGACAGATTTCTGCTCTGTCTATTCTTTTACACAAACGCCTGGCAGAAGTTCCAGACGTTCAGGCTTTTTGTCAGGCTTTAGCTAGGATTAAGCCTGTGTTTAAGACTGTTGCTCCGCCGTGGAGCTTAAACTTAGTTCTTAAAGTTCTTCAAGGTGTTCCGTTTGAACCCCTTCATTCCATTGATATTAAGCTGTTATCTTGGAAAGTTCTGTTTTTGATGGCTATTTCCTCGGCTCGAAGAGTCTCTGAGTTATCTGCCTTACATTGTGATTCTCCTTATCTGATCTTTCATTCAGACAAGGTAGTTCTGCGTACTAAACCTGGGTTTTTACCTAAGGTAGTTTCTAACAGGAATATCAATCAAGAGATTGTTGTTCCATCATTATGTCCTAATCCTTCTTCAAAGAAGGAAGTCTTTTGCATAATCTGGATGTAGTCCGTGCCCTGAAGTTCTACTTACAGGCAACTAAAGATTTTCGGCAAACTTCTTCTCTGTTTGTCGTTTATTCTGGACAGAGGAGAGGTCAAAAGGCTTCGGCCACCTCTCTGTCTTTTTGGCTTCGTAGCATAATTCGTTTAGCCTATGAGACTGCTGGACAGCAGCCCCCTGAAAGAATTACAGCTCATTCCACTAGAGCTGTGGCTTCCACCTAGGCCTTTAAGAATGAGGCCTCTGTTGAACAGATTTGCAAGGCTGCAACTTGGTCTTCACTTCATACCTTTTCAAAATTTTACAAATTTGACACTTTTGCTTCTTCGGAGGCTGTTTTTGGGAGAAAGGTTCTACAGGCAGTGGTTCCTTCTGTTTAATGTTCCTGCCTTGTCCCTCCCATCATCCGTGTACTTTAGCTTTGGTATTGGTATCCCATAAGTAATGGATGACCCGTGGACTGAACACACTTAACAAGAGAAAACATAATTTATGCTTACCTGATAAATTTATTTCTCTTGTAGTGTGTTCAGTCCACGGCCCGACCTGTCTTTTTGAGGCAGTTCTAAATTTAAATTAAAACTCCAGTCACCACTGCACCCTATAGTTTCTCCTTTCTCGTCTTGTTTCGGTCGAATGACTGGATATGACATGTGAGGGGAGGAGCTATATAGCAGCTCTGCTTGGGTGATCCTCTTGCAAATTCCTGTTGGGAAGGAGAATATATCCCATAAGTAATGGATGACCCGTGGACTGAACACACTACAAGAGAAATAAATTTATCAGGTAAGCATAAATTATGTTTTTCTTTATGCTTTCTGTTTATCTTTGAACCTTCCAATTTCAAATAATGACATCATATTCATGCGCATATAGCTTTAAAGGGACAGTCTACCATAGAATTGTTATTGTTTTAAAAGATAGATAATCCCTTTATTACCCATTCACCAGTTTTGCATAACCAACACAGTTATATTAATACACTTTTTACCTCTGTGATTACCTTGGAACCTTCTTCCAGCCCCCTGATCACATGACTGTGACTGTTTATTATCTATTGTCTTAAATTTAGCATTGTTTTGTGCTAAATCTTAAATAACTTTCGGTGCCTGAACACAGTGTTATCTATATGGCCCACGTGCACTGTCTGTCTCTTTGTGTTGAAAAGAGATTTAAAAAGCATGTGATAAGAGGCAGCCCTCAAAGGCTTAGAAATTAGCATATGAGCCTACCTATGTTTAGTTTAAACTACGAATACTAAGAGAAAAAAAGCAAATTTGATGATAAAAGTAAATTGGAAAGTTGATTAAAATTAAAAGTCCTATCTGAATAATGAAAGTTTAATTTATACTAGACTGTCCCTTTAAATAGCACTAGTCTCACTACTCCCCAACAAGCTATACAGGGAGTGCAGAATTATTAGGCAAGTTGTATTTTTGAGGATTAATTTTATTATTGAACAACAACCATGTTCTCAATGAACCCAAAAAACTCATTAATATCAAAGCTGAATAGTTTTGGAAGTAGTTTTTAGTTTGTTTTTAGTTATAGCTATTTTAGGGGGAAATCTGTGTGTGCAGGTGACTATTATTGTGCATAATTATTAGGCAACTTAACAAAAAACAAATATATACCCATTTCAATTAAGTAAGCCTATATAGAGAGTGTATGGAACTGCTCTCTATGTCACAGCCCAGCCAAAAGAGGAAATGAAGGGTGTTGGAGGAACAGAAGATACCAATTAGGATTATAAATATTGTATTATAAATATATATATATATATATATATACACACTTTTTATTTTTAAATAATTATGCCATTTTGCTTGTACACTAATATATATTTCATTGCAACATTTTTAAATTCTGAAATTTACTATCACTTTAAGGTTGTCTTATGAAATGCATACTTTTATCTGGTCTGTGGGAGAGTTAAAAGAATAGTGTTTTTTGATTCTACAAACAATCCCCATACAGGGAGTGCAGAATTATTAGGCAAGTTGTATTTTTGAGGATTAATTTTATTATTGAACAACAACCATATTCTCAATGAACCCAAAAAACTCATTAATATCAAAGCTGAATAGTTTTGGAAGTAGTTTTTAGTTTGTTTTTAGTTATAGCTATTTTAGGGGGATATCTGTGTGTGCAGGTGACTATTACTGTGCATAATTATTAGGCAACTTAACAAAAAACAAATATATACCCATTTCAATTATTTATTTTTACCAGTGAAACCAATATAACATCTCAACATTCACAAATATACATTTCTGACATTCAAAACAAAACAAAAACAAATCAGTGACCAATATAGCCACCTTTCTTTGCAAGGACACTCAAAAGCCTGCCATCCATGGATTCTGTCAGTGTTTTGATCAGTTCACCATCAACATTGCGTGCAGCAGCAACCACAGCCTCCCAGACACTGTTCAGAGAGGTGTACTGTTTTCCCTCCTTGTAAATCTCACATTTGATGATGGACCACAGGTTCTCAATGGGGTTCAGATCAGGTGAACAAGGAGGCCATGTCATTAGATTTTCTTCTTTTATACCCATTCTTGCCAGCCACGCTGTGGAGTACTTGGACGCGTGTGATGGAGCATTGTCCGGCATGAAAATCATGTTTTTCTTGAAGGATGCAGACTTCTTCCTGTACCACTGCTTGAAGAAGGTGTCTTCCAGAAACTGGCAGTAAGACTGGGAGTTGAGCTTGACTCCATCCTCAACCCGAAAAGGCCCCACAAGCTCATCTTTGAAGATACCAGCCCAAACCAGTACTCCACCTCCACCTTGCTGGCATCTGAGTCGGACTGGAGCTCTCTGCCCTTTACCAATCCAGCCACGGGCCCATCCATCTGGCCCATCAAGACTCACTCTCATTTCATCAGTCCATAAAACCTTAGAAAAATCAGTCTTGAGATATTTCTTGGCCCAGTCTTGACGTTTCAGCTTGTGTGTCTTGTTCAGTGGTGGTCGTCTTTCAGCCTCTCTTACCTTGGCCATGTCTCTGAGTATTGCACACCTTCTTGGCAGCTGCACGCTTGACTTTTCTCAGTTCATGGGCAGTTATTTTGCGCCTTGGTTTTTCCACACGCTTCTTGCAACCCTGTTGACTATTTTGAATGAAACGCTTGATTGCTCGATGATCACGCTTCAGAAGCTTTGCAATTTTAAGAGTGCTGCATCCCTCTGCAAGATATCTCACTATTTTTGACTTTTCTGAGCCTGTCAAGTCCTTCTTTTGACCCATTTTGCCAAAGGAAAGGAAGTTGCCTAATAATTATGCACACCTGATATAGGGTGTTGATGTCATTAGACCACACCCCTTCTCATTACAGAGATGCACATCACCTAATATGCTTAATTGGTAGTAGGCTTTCGAGCCTATACAGCTTGGAGTAAGACAACATGCATAAAGAGGATGATGTGGTCAAAATACTCATTTGCCAAATAATTCTGCACACAGTGGCCTAGATTTGGAGTTCGGCGGTAGCCGTCAAAACCAGCGTTAGAGGCTCCTAACGCTGGTTTTGGCCGCCCGCTGGTATTTGGAGTCAGTGATTAAAGGGTCTAACGCTCACTTTTCAGCCGCGACTTTTCAATACCGCAGATCCCCCTACGCCATTTGCGTATCCTATCTTTTCAATGGGATCTTTCTAACGCCGGTATTTAGAGTCGTTTCTGAAGTGAGCGTTAGAGCTCTAATGACAAAATTCCAGCCGCCTGAAAATATCAGGAGTTAAGAGCTTTCTGGCTAACGCCGGTTCATAAAGCTCTTAACTACTGTACCCTAAAGTACACTAACACCCATAAACTACCTATATACCCCTAAACCGAGCTCCCCCCACATCGCCGCCACTCGATTAAAATTTTTAACCCCTAATCTGCCGACCGCCACCTACGTTATACTTATGTACCCCTAATCTGCTGCCCCTAACCCCGCCGACCCCTGTATTACATTTATTAACCCCTAACCTGCCCCCCACAACGTCGCCGCCAGCTACTTAAAATAATTAACCCCTAATCTTCCGACCGCAAAGCGCCGCCACCTACGTTATCCCTATGTACCACTAATCTGCTACCCCTAACACCGCCGACCCCTATATTATATTTATTAACCCCTAATCTGCCCCCCTCAACGTCGCCGACACCTGCCTACACTTATTAACCCCTAATCTGCCGAGCGGACCTGAGCGCTACTATAATAAAGTTATTAACCCCTAACCCGCCTCACTAACCCTATCATAAATAGTATTAACCCCTAATCTGCCCTCCCTAACATCGCCGACACCTAACTTCAATTATTAACCCCTAATCTGCCGAGCGGACCTCACCGCTACTATAATAAATGTATTAACCCCTAAAGCTAAGTCTAACCCTAATACTAACACCCCCCTAAGTTAAATATAATTTACATCTAACGAAATAAATTAACTCTTATTAAATAACTTATTCCTATTTAAAGCTAAATACTTACCTGTAAAATAAATCCTTATATAGCTACAATATAAATTATAATTATATTATAGCTATTTTAGGATTAATATTTATTTTACAGGCAACTTTTTAATTATTTTAACCAGGTACAATAGCTATTAAATAGTTAAGAACTATTTAATAGTTACCTAGTTAAAATAATAACAAATTTACCTGTAAAATAAATCCTAACCTAAGATATAATTAAACCTAACACTACCCTATCAATAAATTAATTAAATAAACTACCTACAATTACCTACAATTAACCTAACACTACACTATCAATAAATTAATTAAACACAATTCCTACAAATAAATACAATTAAATAAACTAGCTAAAGTACAAAAAATAAAAAAGAACTAAGTTACAAAAAATAATAAAATATTTACAAACATAAGAAAAATATTACAACAATTTTAAACTAATTACACCTACTCTAAGCCCCCTAATAAAATAACAAAGACCCCCAAAATAAAAAATTCCCTACCCTATTCTAAATTAAAAAAGTTACAAGCTCTTTTACCTTACCAGCCCTGAACAGGGCCCTTTGCGGGGCATGCCCCAAGGATTTCAGCTCTTTTGCCTGTAAAAAAAAACATACCATACCCCCCCCCCCCAACATTACAACCCACCACCCACATACCCCTAATCTAACCCAAACCCCCCTTAAATAAACCTAACACTAAGCCCCTGAAGATCTTCCTACCTTGTCTTCACCATACCAGGTTCACCGATCCGTCCTGGCTCCAACATCTTCATCCAACCCAAGCGGGGGTTGGCGATCCATCATCCGGTGCTGAAGAGGTGCAGAAGAGGCTCCAAAGTCTTCCTCCTATCCGGCAAGAAGAGGACATCCGGACCGGCAAACATCTTCTCCAAGCGGCATCTTCAATCTTCTTCCATCCGGTGCGGAGCGGGTCCATCTTGAAGCAGGCGACGCGGATCCATCCTCTTCTTCCGTTGTCTCCCGACGAATGACTGTTCCTTTAAGGGACGTCATCCAAGATGGCGTCCCTCGAATTCCGATTGGCTGATAGGATTCTATCAGCCAATCGGAATTAAGGTAGGAATTTTCTGATTGGCTGATGTAATCAGCCAATCAGAATCAAGTTCAATCCGATTGGCTGATCCAATCAGCCAATCAGATTGAGCTCGCATTCTATTGGCTGATCGGAACAGCCAATAGAATGCGAGCTCAATCTGATTGGCTGATTGGATCAGCCAATCGGATTGAACTTGATTCTGATTGGCTGATTACATCAGCCAATCAGAAAATTCCTACCTTAATTCCGATTGGCTGATAGAATCCTATCAGCCAATCGGAATTCGAGGGACGCCATCTTGGATGACGTCCCTTAAAGGAACCGTCATTCGTCGGGAGACAACGGAAGAAGAGGATGGATCCGCGTTGCCTGCTTCAAGATGGACCCGCTCCGCACCGGATGGAAGAAGATTGAAGATGCCGCTTGGAGAAGATGTTTGCCGGTCCGGATGTCCTCTTCTTGCCGGATAGGAGGAAGACTTTGGAGCCTCTTCTGGACCTCTTCAGCACCGGATGATGGATCGCCAACCCCCGCTTGGGTTGGATGAAGATGTTGGAGCCAGGACGGATCGGTGAACCTGGTATGGTGAAGACAAGGTAGGAAGATCTTCAGGGGCTTAGTGCTAGGTTTATTTAAGGGGGGTTTGGGTTAGATTAGGGGTATGTGGGTGGTGGGTTGTAATGTTGGGGGGGGGTATGGTATGTTTTTTTTTACAGGCAAAAGAGCTGAAATCCTTGGGGCATGCCCCGCAAAGGGCCCTGTTCAGGGCTGGTAAGGTAAAAGAGCTTGTAACTTTTTTAATTTAGAATAGGGTAGGGAATTTTTTAATTTGGGGGTCTTTGTTATTTTATTAGGGGGCTTAGAGTAGGTGTAATTAGTTTAAAATTGTTGTAATATTTTTCTTATGTTTGTAAATATTTTATTATTTTTTGTAACTTAGTTCTTTTTTATTTTTTGTACTTTAGCTAGTTTATTTAATTGTATTTATTTGTAGGAATTGTGTTTAATTAATTTATTGATAGTGTAGTGTTAGGTTAATTGTAGGTAATTGTAGGTAGTTTATTTAATTAATTTATTGATAGGGTAGTGTTAGGTTTAATTATATCTTAGGTTAGGATTTATTTTACAGGTAAATTTGTTATTATTTTAACTAGGTAACTATTAAATAGTTATTAACTATTTAATAGCTATTGTACCTGGTTAAAATAATTAAAAAGTTGCCTGTAAAATAAATATTAATCCTAAAATAGCTATAATATAATTATAATTTATATTGTAGCTATATTAGGATTTATTTTACAGGTAAGTATTTAGCTTTAAATAGGAATAAGTTATTTAATAAGAGTTAATTTATTTCGTTAGATGTAAATTATATTTAACTTAGGGGGGTGTTAGTATTAGGGTTAGACTTAGCTTTAGGGGTTAATACATTTATTATAGTAGCGGTGAGGTCCGCTCGGCAGATTAGGGGTTAATAATTGAAGGTAGGTGTCGGCGATGTTAGGGAGGGCAGATTAGGGGTTAATACTATTTATGATAGGGTTAGTGAGGCGGGTTAGGGGTTAATAACTTTATTATAGTAGCGCTCAGGTCCGCTCGGCAGATTAGGGGTTAATAAGTGTAGGCAGGTGTCGGCGACGTTGAGGGGGGCAGATTAGGGGTTAATAAATATAATATAGGGGTCGGCGATGTTAGGGCAGCAGATTAGGGGTACATAGGGATAACGTAGGTTGCGGCGGTTTACGGAGCGGCAGATTAGGGGTTAAAAAAAATATGCAGGTGTCAGCGATAGCGGGGGCGGCAGATTAGGGGTTAATAAGTGTAAGGTTAGGGGTGTTTAGACTCGGGGTACATGTTAGAGTGTTAGGTGCAGACGTAGGAAGTGTTTCCCCATAGGAAACAATGGGGCTGCGTTAGGAGCTGAACGCTGCTTTTTTGCAGGTGTTAGGTTTTTTTTCAGCTCAAACAGCCCCATTGTTTCCTATGGGAGAATCGTGCACGAGCACGTTTTTGAGGCCGGCCGCGTCCGTAAGCAACTCTGGTATCGAGAGTTGCATTTGCGGTAAAAATGCTCTACGCTCCTTTTTTGGAGCCTAACGCAGCATTTGTTTAAACTCTCGATACCAGAGTTAAATTTATGGTGCGGCCAGAAAAAAGCCCGCGGAGCGTTAACAGCCCTTTTACCGCCAAACTCCAAATCTAGGCCAGTGTACATATTTGGGTCATAAAAACTTTCTTTATAAGATCAATGCAAGGGTTGGAAAAAGAGTGAACAAAAACCCATTCCCCATCCTTCTGCATACCCCAGGAAGATTGTCTACTCTTACACACATTCGTCACACATTCTCCCACTGTTACTTGTAGGCACTCTTACAACCTTTTATGCATACCTCCAGGCACTCCCCTACTCTTACACATAGCCATATGCACTTATATCTCTCCTGTAAACACATCCACAATGACCTTCCCAATGCACCCCTAGACAATATAGCACTTTTATATTTATCTTTTGTGGAATTTTATTATACTTAAAGTGATGGCAAACTTTAGCTCATTAAATGCCATATATGTAATCTTTGCCATTAAAATAGTATATGGTTACCTTTTGGTTTTTAAATCTATTTGTGAAAAGGACTAAATCCATGACTATAGTAATGTTTCTATTGCATTGGAATGTTTCTATTGCCAGCACACTGGGATGAACTATTTTATTTTTTAATGACAATTCTAACGAACATCCAATCAGTGTGTGTGTCATATGACATTCTCGAAGTTCAGCCCTTTAAAAGCCCTAAGTAAGCCTATGTAGAGAGTGTATGGAACTGCTCTCTATGTCACAGCCCAGCCAAAAGAGGAAATGAAGGGTGTTGGAGGAACAGAAGATACCAATTAGGATTATAAATATTGTATTATAAATATATATATATATATATACACACACTTTTTATTTTTAAATAATTATGCCATTTTGCTTGTACACTAATATATATTTCATTGCAACATTTTTAAATTCTGAAATTTACTATCACTTTAAGGTTGTCTTATGAAATGCATACTTTTATCTGGTCTGTGGGAGAGTTAAAAGAATAGTGTTTTTTGATTCTACAAACAATCCCCATACAGGGAGTGCAGAATTATTAGGCAAGTTGTATTTTTGAGGATTAATTTTATTATTGAACAACAACCATATTCTCAATGAACCCAAAAAACTCATTAATATCAAAGCTGAATAGTTTTGGAAGTAGTTTTTAGTTTGTTTTTAGTTATAGCTATTTTAGGGGGATATCTGTGTGTGCAGGTGACTATTACTGTGCATAATTATTAGGCAACTTAACAAAAAACAAATATATACCCATTTCAATTATTTATTTTTACCAGTGAAACCAATATAACATCTCAACATTCACAAATATACATTTCTGACATTCAAAAACAAAACAAAAACAAATCAGTGACCAATATAGCCACCTTTCTTTGCAAGGACACTCAAAAGCCTGCCATCCATGGATTCTGTCAGTGTTTTGATCAGTTCACCATCAACATTGCGTGCAGCAGCAACCACAGCCTCCCAGACACTGTTCAGAGAGGTGTACTGTTTTCCCTCCTTGTAAATCTCACATTTGATGATGGACCACAGGTTCTCAATGGGGTTCAGATCAGGTGAACAAGGAGGCCATGTCATTAGATTTTCTTCTTTTATACCCTTTCTTGCCAGCCACGCTGTGGAGTACTTGGACGCGTGTGATGGAGCATTGTCCTGCATGAAAATCATGTTTTTCTTGAAGGATGCAGACTTCTTCCTGTACCACTGCTTGAAGAAGGTGTCTTCCGGAAACTGGCAGTAGGACTGGGAGTTGAGCTTGACTCCATCCTCAACCCGAAAAGGCCCCACAAGCTCATCTTTGATGATACCAGCCCAAACCAGTACTCCACCTCCACCTTGCTGGCGTCTTAGTCGGACTGGAGCTCTCTGCCCATCCATCTGGCCCATCAAGACTCACTCTCATTTCATCAGTCCATAAAACCTTAGAAAAATCAGTCTTGATATATTTCTTGGCCCAGTCTTGACGTTTCAGCTTGTGTGTCTTGTTCAGTGGTGGTCGTCTTTCAGCCTTTCTTACCTTGGCCATGACTCTGAGTATTGCACACCTTGTGCTTTTGGGCACTCCAGTGATGTTGCAGCTCTGAAATATGGCCAAACTGGTGGCAAGTGGCATCTTGGCAGCTGCACGCTTGACTTTTCTCAGTTCATGGGCAGTTATTTTGCGCCTTGGTTTTTCCACACGCTTCTTGCAACCCTGTTGACTATTTTGAATGAAACGCTTGATTGTTCGATGATCACGCTTCAGAAGCTTTGCAATTTTAAGAGTGCTGCATCCCTCTGCAAGATATCTCACTATTTTTGACTTTTCTGAGCCTGTCAAGTCCTTCTATTGACCCATTTTGCCAAAGGAAAGGAAGTTGCCTAATAATTATGCACACCTGATATAGGGTGTTGATGTCATTAGACCACACCCCTTCTCATTACAGAGATGCACATCACCTAATATGCTTAATTGGTAGTAGGCTTTTGAGCCTATACAGTTTGGAGTAAGACAACATGCATAAAGAGGATGATGTGGTCAAAATACTCATTTGTCTAATAATTCTGCACTCCCTGTAGTGACTGCCTCACACCTTCTGTATCAGATACAAAGCGGCACTGAGTCCTATATCTGGAATGGACTCAAACCTAGAATTGGGCGGAAAACGATTTATCTGCCAAGGGACAGAGGAGGAGCTGGTGTTCCTCATCTAGAAGATTACCGCAAAGTCATAGATCTGCAGCGGCTGGTTGAGTGGTGCCATTGCCCGTCTAATAAAGCATGGGTGCAGCTGGACAACAAAATACTCCGAAGGGGGGACATTGGATCCCTGGCCTGGGTGTCAATGGCTAGTCAACCCCCCTAATAAAACAATACCCCCTGATAGAAGGGGTGTTTCAAACATGGGACAAACTGGCCCGAACGGAGAGTCATATCTCCTCCCCATGCTCACCGATAACACCAATACTTGAGAATCCAGAGGTGGGAATAGAGGGCAGACCCCACGCTCCAGGATATTCATACCCCTAACACACTCATCAGTAGCTAACGCCCTACATCTCGGAAATCTCAAATCACAAGGGGAACTGGAATACACCTAACACTACACTATCAATAAATTAATTAAATAAATTAACTACAATTAGCTAAACTAAAATACAATTAAAAAAACTAATCTATAATACAAAAAAAACAAACACTAAATTACAGAAAATAATTTTTTTTTACAAGAAGTTTAAACTAATTACACCAAATCTATGCTCCCTAATAAAATAAAAAAGCCCCCTAAAATAATAAAATGCACTACCCTATTCTAAATTACAAAGTAATCAGCTCTTTTACCAGCCCTTTAAAGGGCCTTTTGCGGGGCATTGCCCCAAAGTAATCAGCTCTTTTACCTGTAAATAAAAATACAATACCCCACCAACATTACAACCCACCACCCACATACCCCTACTCTAACCCACCCAAACCCCCCCTTAATTAAACCTAACACTAACCCCCTGAAGATCTCCCTACCTTGAGTCGTCTTCACTCAGCCGAGCCGAATTCTTCATCCAACCGGGGCAAGAAGAGGTCCTCCATCCGGTAGAAGTCTTCATCCAAGCGGGGTCTTCTATCTTCATCCATCCGGAGCGGAGCCATCTTCGAGCCAGCCGACGCGGAGCCATCCTCTTCAACCGACGTACTAACGACGAATGACTGTTCCTTTAAGGGACGTCATCCAAGATGGCGTCCCTCGAATTCCGATTGGCTGATAGGATTCTATCAGCCAATCGGAATTAAGGTAAGAAAAATCTGATTGGCTGATTCAATCAGCCAATCAGATTGAAGTTCAATCTGATTGGCTGATCCAATCAGCCAATCGGATTGACCTTGCATTCTATTGGCTGTTCCGATCATTTACATTTATTATATTGGCGGCAAGGTCCGGTCGGCAGATTAGGGGTTAATAAGTGTAGGTAGGTGGCGGCGACATTGGGGGGGGCAGATTAAGGGGTAATAAATATAATATAGGTGTCGGCGATGTTAGGGGCAGCAGATTAGGGGTTCATAGCTATAATGTAGGTGGCGGCGATGTCCGGTCAGAAGATTAGGGGTTAAAAAAAATTATTATAGGGTTGGCGATGTGGGGGGCCTGGATTTAGGGGTTCATAGGTAGTTTATGGGTGTTAGTGTTACTTTATAGCACAGTAGTTAAGAGCTTTATGTTCCCGCGTTAGCCCATAAAACTCTTAACTACTGACTTTTTTTGACGGTAGGAGTCTTGTCGGTAGTGGCTCTACCGCTCACTTGTTCCAAGACTCCAAATACCAGCGTTATCCCATTGAAAACATAGGATACGCAATTGACGTAAGGGGATCTGCGGTAGATGAGTCGCGGAAAGAAAGTGAGCGGTAGACCCTTTCCTGCCTGACTCTAAATACCAGCGGGCGGTAAAAAGCAGCGTTAGGACCCCTTAACGCTGCTTTTGACGGTTAACGCCAAACTCTAAATCTAGGCCATAGCTTTTCTATAGCCAAAACTGTACTAACGTTTTGATATTTTCAATATAGATGGTATTAATAGGCAAAAGCAGATATTTCATGTGACAAAATAAAAGGGGGTATTTGTAAACAATTTCATACACTCCAACAGGGAAAATTGAGCGTTGAGAACATAAAAAAGGAGATACAATTTTATACTACAATTTCCCTTAAATACCTCATTTAAAGGGACATAATACTAATATGCTAAATCACTTCAAACTGATGCAGCATAACTGTAAAAAGCTGACAGGAAAATATCACCTGAACATCTCTATGTAAAAAAGGGAAGATATTTTACCTCACAATCTCCTCAGCTCAGCAGAGTAAATTATGTGTAAAAAGTTATACTCAGCTGCAGCTGGTAAAAAAATAAAATGAAGAAATGAACAGCAGCCAATCAGCATCAGCAGTGCTGAGGTCATGAACTCTTTTACTGTGATCTCATGAGATTTCAGTTAACTCTCATGAGATTTCATAGTAAACTTCCTTAAAATGAATAGGGAAATAATATGAGCGTGCACGTAAGCTCACTCCCTTAGCTGTCCCGGGACAGGCATACTGATTTGCTACTTAGAAGTCCTTTACAATGGGATGTGGCTACTGAGGTAAAATATCTTTCTTTTTTACATAGAGATTTCCAGGTGATATTTTCTAGTCAGCTTTTTACAGCTATGCTGCATCACTTTCAAGTGTTTAAACATTTGGGTATTATGGCCCTTTAAATTGAAACATACTTGTCTGCTAATTACCAGCATAATTTATTCAACATTCTAAAATAATCTGCAACAAACAGCCAAGAGCTGACTCTTTATAACATAAAGATTAATAATATTACCTCATTAAAAATACTGTCTTCATTGGGATTTACTAGAATTACTGATTCAAGGACATCACTGCGATGCTGGAGAGTTCTTTGGCCTGCAAATGAAAAAAAAAAAAAATTTGTACAAACTAAGTATTAACTGGATTCATTAGTCAAATGTGCTCTTTCAAAATCAATTAAAATATTTAAAATATATTCCATTGATAAGCACATTATACAAATTCAAATGTTTTAAACTTTTCTTTAGTAAAGGAAGAAGATATTACTTCATAACAAGTATTTGACAACTTCTACATTAAACAGACACTAAACCCAATTTTTTTATTTCATGATTCAGACCGAGCATGCAATTTTAAGCAACTTTCTAATTTACTCCTACTATCAATTTTTCTTAATTCTCTTGATATCTTTATTTAAAAAGCAGGAATTTAAAGCTTAGGAGCCAGCCCATTTTAGGTTCAGCACCCTGGATAGCGCTTGCTTATTGGTGGATACATTTAGCAAACCAATAAGCAAGCATAACCCCGGTTCTCAACCACAAATGGGCCGGCTCTTAAGCTTTACATTCCTGCTTTTTAAATAAAGATAGCAAGAGAACAAAGAAAATGTGATAATAGGAGTATATTAGAAAGTTGCTTATAATTGCATGCTCTATCTGGATCATTAAAGAAAAAATGTGGGTTTAGTGTCCCTTTAAGGCCTAGAATGCAAGTGGAGCAGGGTGCTCTATTAAGATTGCAGGACAGCGCTAAGATTAGAGCGCAATCTGGTATTACAAGTAAAAAAGTTAGCAGGACTTGAGACCTGAAGTAAAGTGTTAGGGATAGAAAAAAAAGTATAACAAAGCAAATGTAAAACATATTTTTAAAAAAAAGAAGTATTACACTTACATGTTCATTATTAAATAAATGTATAGAAAGTGTTTTAAAGAGATATGTTATATGACAAGGCGTTGGACAGGGAATGGCTGAAAGGTGTGACACATACATACACACACTGTATGTGTATATATTTGTATATATGTGTATGTATGTGTACATATGTATGTGCACGCATATATACATATTTACACATATACCATATCCCTTTAAACAATGTGAACAGTAACACTTCTTTTGTCTTTAAAATATAAATGCTTTAAATAGCATTGTTCTTCATTTAGAAGAAAATTATATATATATATATATATATATATATATATATATATATATATATATATATACACACATATACTGTATAGCTTTATATATATATATATATATATATATATATATATATATATATATATATAATATATATACATATACATAAATTCAGAGATATATATATATATATATATTTAAAAATAAAAATAAAATGTTGTTCTAATTTAATAACAATGCTATTTAAAGTATTTCTTGATGCATCTTCGGCATTACTGCACTTGGCTTAGTGAACTTTTGGGTTAGCACAAGAGAGAAAGTTTTGTGGTGCGCCCGACAGAAATCTATGGGGAGAGGGAGCCACGCTATCCAACTTCCAGATCTTAGCGCCTGATGCTTTCTCTCGAGCTATAGCTTTTACTTTCAACTTGTAAAATGAGAGCAAGAATATGAGTGCTATTGATTTGAGCTGGGTTCAATAGAGCTAGTATTTTTGCGCTACCTTTGTAATCTAGGCCTAAAACAGAAACACTGCTGTAATATACAAACTAAGGATAGATTTCAAATAGAGTGCAATCTATAGAGCAGAGTGTGTAAAGAATAATACACAATCTGGTATGACAAGTGGTCAAATATTTAACCAAAGTATCTTAACATCATCATTTCCTTTGAGTGGATAGCGCAGGGAGTGCTAATAGCATGTTTATTGTGCTTGTATTACAAGTGGTGAGTTAAGTGTAGCTCTTAAAAAAGTATTAATGGTAAACTAGCACACAACGACATGAAGAACTCCACTATTTGCACACCATCGGCTTAATGCACCACAGGGTTGGCACTTGAACGAGACCCAACTCTTACTATTTTTGTTTTATATTTTTACTGTTAGAATAAAGTTTAAAACAAACAACCAAATGATAACTATAACCTAGTAATGAGCAATATATTTTCAACGATTAACAAACAAAAACAAAAGTAGAGAAGACTGGGGTACAGAGGAAAGAGACGAACATATTTTGTGCAAGATTACGAGTGGAGAGGTAGTGTGCGCTCCTGCTCGCGTGTTATCTCTGATAGAATACATTAACATGGTCGAGATATTATAATTTCGGCTTTTTGCGCGCGTCAGGTAGCGCACTTATTACAAGTTGAAAGTTAAAAGTTTTCGCTCGAGCGCTAACCAGATGCGTGCGAAAAAGCTGAAATTCTAATATCTCAACCACATTAATGTATTCCCCCATAGCTGTCAATGGAGCGTGAAAAGTGGCAAAAAAAACAGAATTTATGCTTACCTGATAAATTACTTTCTCCAACGGTGTGTCCGGTCCACGGTGTCATCCATTACTTGTGGGATATTCTCCTCCCCCACAGGGAAAGGCAAGGAGAGCACACAGCAAGAGCTGTCCATATAGTCCCTCCCAGGCTCCGCCCCCCCAGTCATTCGACCGACGGTTAGGAGAAAAAAAGGAGAAACTATAGTGTGCCGTGGTGACTGTAGTGTATAGAGAAAGAAATTCTTCAAACCTGATTAAAAAACCAGGGCGGGCCGTGGACCGGACACACCGTTGGAGAAAGTAATTTATCAGGTAAGCATAAATTCTGTTTTCTCCAACATTGGTGTGTCCGGTCCACGGTGTCATCCATTACTTGTGGGAACCAATACCAAAGCTTTAGGACACGGATGAAGGGAGGGAGCAAATCAGGTTACCTAAACAGAAGGCACCACGGCTTGCAAAACCTTTCTCCCAAAAATAGCCTCCGAAGAAGCAAAAGTATCAAATTTGTAGAATTTGGACAAAGTGTGCAGAGAAGACCAGGTCGCTGCCTTACATATCTGATCAACAGAAGCCTCGTTCTTGAAGGCCCATGTGGAAG
This sequence comes from Bombina bombina, assembly GCF_027579735.1. Classification (NCBI taxonomy): domain Eukaryota; kingdom Metazoa; phylum Chordata; class Amphibia; order Anura; family Bombinatoridae; genus Bombina; species Bombina bombina. The sequence continues at coordinate 660,375,388 of NC_069504.1, forward strand.
CCACAGCCCTAGTAGAGTGAGCTGTGATTCGTTCAGGAGGCTGCCGTCCGGCAGTCTCGTAAGCCAATCGTATGATGCTTTTCAGCCAAAAGGAAAGAGAGGTAGCAGAAGCTTTTTTGACCTCTCCTCTTGCCAGAATAAACTACAAACAGAGAAGACGTTTGTCTGAAATCCTTTGTTGCTTCTAAATAGAACTTTAAAGCACGGACTACATCTAAATTGTGTAACAAGCGTTCCTTCTTTGAAACTGGATTCGAACACAAAGAAGGCACAACTATTTCCTGGTTAATATTCTTGTTGGAAACAACCTTTGGAAGGAAACCAGGATTAGTACGCAAAACAACCTTATCTGAATGGAACACCAGATAGGGCGGATTACACTGCAGAGCAGATCATTCAGAAACTCTTCTAGCAGAAGAATAGCAACCAAAAACAGAACTTTCCAAGATAACAACTTGATATCTATGGAATGTAAGGGTTCAAACGGAACCCCTTGAAGAACTGAAAGAACCAAATTTAGACTCCAGGGAGGAGTCAAGGGTCTGTAAACAGGCTTGATCCTGACCAAAGCCTGAACAAAAGCTTGAACATCTGGCACAGCTGCCAGTCGTTTGTGTAACAAGACAGATAAAGCAGAAATCTGTCCTTTTAGAGAACTCGCTGATAATCCCTTATCCAAACCTTCTTGGAGAAAGGAAAGGATCCTAGGAATTTTAATCTTACTCCATGAGAATCCCTTGGATTCACACCAACAGATATATATTTTCCATATTTTATGGTAATCTTTCTAGTCACAGGTTTTCTGGCTTGTACCAGAGTATCTATCACAGAATCCGAAAACCCACGCTTAGACAAAATCAAGCGTTCAATTTCCAAGCAGTCAGCTGGAGAGAAACTAGATTTGGATGTTCGAATGGACTTTGTACTAGAAGATCCTGTCTCAAAGGTAGCTTCCATGGTGGAGCCGATGACATATTCACCAGGTCTGCATACCAAGTCCTGCGTGGCCACGCAGGAGCTATCAAAATCACCGAGGCCTTCTCCTGTTTGATCCTGGCTACCAGCCTGGGAATGAGAAGCAACGGTGGAAACGCATAAGCTAGGTTGAAAGTCCAAGGCGCCACTAATGCATCCACTAGAGTCGCCTTGGGATCCCTGGATCTGGACCCGTAGCAAGGAACCTTGAAGTTCTGATGAGACGCCATCAGATCCATGTCTGGAATGCCCCATAATTGGGTCAACTGGGCAAACACCTCCGGGTGGAGTTCCCACTCCCCCGGATGAAAGGTCTGACGACTCAGATAATCCGCCTCCCAGTTTTCCACTCCTGGGATGTGGATCGCAGACAGGTGGTAGGAGTGATCCTCCGCCCATTTGATGATCTTGGTCACCTCTCTCATCGCCAGGGAACTCCTTGTTCCCCCCTGATGGTTGAAGTAAGCAACAGTCGTCATGTTGTCTGATTGGAATCTTATAAATCTGGCCTTTGCTAGTTGAGGCCAAGCCCGGAGAGCATTGAATATCGCTCTCAGTTCCAGGATGTTTATCGGGAGAAGAGACTCTTCCTGAGACCATAGACCCTGAGCTTTCAGGGAATCCCAGACCGCGCCCCAGCCTAATAGACTGGCGTCGGTCGTGACAATGACCCACTCTGGTCTGCGGAAGCTCATTCCCTGGGACAGGTGATCCTGAGTCAGCCACCAACAGAGTGAGTCTCTGGCCTTCTGATCTACTTGAATCACTGGAGACAAGTCTGTATAGTCCCCATTCCACTGTTTGAGCATGCACAGTTGTAATGGTCTTAGATGAATTCACGCAAAAGGAACTATGTCCATTGCTGCAACCATCAACCCTACTACTTCCATGCACTGAGCTATGGAAGACCGTAGAACAGAGTGAAGAACTTGACAAGCGTTTAGAAGCTTTGACTCTCTGACATCTGTCAGGAAAATCTTCATTTCTAAAGAATCTATTATTGTTCCCAAGAAAGGGACTCTTGTTGACGGAGACGGGGAACTTTTTTCTATGTTCACCTACCACCCGTGAGATCTGAGAAAGGCTAGAACAATGTCTGTGTGAGCCTTTGTCTTTGAAAGAGACGACGCTTGAATTAGGATGTCGTCCAAGTAAGGTGCCACTGCAATGCCCCTGGGTCTTAGAACCGCTAGAAGGGACCCGAGCACCTTTGTGAAAATCCTTGGAGCAGTGGCTAGTCCGAATGGGAGAGCCACAATAGGTAATGTTTGTCCAGAAAGGCGAACCTTAGGAACTGATGATGATCTTTGTGGATAGGAATATGCAGATATGCATCCTTTAGATCCACGGTAGTCATAAATTGACCCTCCTGGATTATAGGTAAAATCGTTCGAATAGTTTCCATTTTGAACGATGGCACTCTGAGAAATTTGTTTAGAATTTTTAAATCCAGAATTGGTCTGAAAGTTCCCTCTTTTTTTGGGAACTACAAACAGATTTGAGTAAAACCCCTGACCTTGTTCCACAGTTGGAACTGGGAGTATCACTCCCATCTTTAACAGGTCTTCTACACAATGTAAGAATGCCTGTCTCTTTACTTGGTTTGAAGATAAGTGAGATATGTGGAACCTTCCCCTTGGGGGTAGTTCCTTGAATTCTAGAAGATAACCCTGAGAGACTATTTCTAGTGCCCAGGGATCCTGAACATCTCTTGCTCAAGCCTGAGCAAAGAGAGAGAGTCTGCCCCCTACTAGATCCGGTTCTGGATCGGGGGCTACCTCTTCATGCTGTCTTGGTAGCAGCAGCAGGTTTCTTGGCCTGTTTACCCTTGTTCCAGCCTTGCATTGATTTCCAAGCTGGTTTAGTCTGGGAAGCGTTACCCTCTTGTCTAGAGGCTGCCGAGTTGGAAGCCGGTCCGTTCCTGAAATTGCGAAAGGAACGAAAATTGGACTTATTCTTAGCCTTGAAAGGTTTATCTTGTGGGAGGGCATGGCCCTTTCCCCCAGTGATGACTGAAATAATCTCTTTCAATTCTGGCCCAAAAGGAGTCTTACCTTTGAAAGGGGTATTAACCCCTTAATGACCAGAGCACTTTTCCATTTTCTGTCCGTTTGGGACCAAGGCTATTTTTACATTTCTGCGGTGTTTGTGTTTAGCTGAAATTTTCCTCTTACTCATTTACTGTACCCACACATATTATATACCGTTTTTCTCGCCATTAAATGGACTTTCTAAAAATACCATTATTTTCATCATATCTTATCATTTACTATAAAAAAAATTATAAAATATGAGGAAAATTGGAAAAAAACACACTTTTTCTAACTTTGAACCCCAAAATCTGTTACATATCTACAACCACCAAAAAACACCCATGCTAAATTGTTTCTAAATGTTGTCCTGAGTTTAGAAATACCCAATGTTTACATGTTCTTTGCTTTTTTTGTAACTTATAGGGCCATAAATACAAATAGCACTTTGCTATTTTCAAACCATTTTTTTTCAAAATTAACGCTAGTTACATTAGAACACTAATATCTTTCAGGAATCCCTGAATATCCATTGACATGTATATATATTTTTTTTAGAAGACATCCCAAATTATTGATCTAGGCCCATTTTGGTATATTTCATGCCACCATTTCACCGCCAAATGCGATCAAATACAAAAAATTGTTCACTTTTTCACAAATTTTTTCACAAACTTTCAGTTTCTCACTGAAATTATTTACATACTGCTTGTGCAATTATGGCATAAATGGTTGTAAATTCTTCTCTGGGATCCCCTTTGTTCAGAAATAGCAGACATATATGGCTTTGGCATTGCTTTTTGGTAATTAGAAGGCCGCTAAATGCCACTGCGCACCACACGTGTATTATGCCCAGCAGTGAAGGGGTTAATTAGGGAGCATGTAAGGAGCTTTTTGGGGTAATTTTAGCTTTAGTGTAGTGTAGTAGACAACCCCAAGTATTGATCTAGGCCCATTTTGGTATATTTCATGCCACCATTTCACCGCCAAATGCGATCAAATTAAAAAAAACGTAAAATTTTTCACAATTTTAGGTTTCTCACTGAAATAATTTACAAACAGCTTGTGAAATTATGGCACAAATGGTTGTAAATGCTTCTCTGGGATCCCCTTTGTTCAGAAATAGCAGACATATATGACTTTGGAGTTGCTTTTTGGTAATTAGAATGCTGCTAAATGGCGCTGCGCATCACACGTGTATTATGGCTAGCAGTGAAGGGGTTAATTAGGTAGCTTGTAGGGAGCTTGCAGGGTTAATTTTAGCTTTAGTGTAAAGATCAGCCTCCCACCTGAAACATCAGACCCCCTGATCCCTCCCAAACATCTCTCTTCCCTCCCCTACCCCACAAATGTCCCCGCCATCTTAAGTACTGGCAGAAACTCTGCCAGTACTAAAATAAAAGGTATATTTGGGCTTTTTTGTGAATTTTTTGTTAGCATATTTACATATGCTTCTGTGTAGGGATCCCCCTTAGCCCCCAACCTCACTGATCCCCCACTAAACAGCTCTCTAACCCTCCCCCTCTGACTTAATGTGCGCCATCTTGGGTACTGGCAGCTGTCTGCCAGTACCCAGTTTAGAGAAAAAAAATGCTTTTTTTAAAATAAAATATGTCCCTTTTCTGTAGTGTAGCTTTCCCCCCCCCCAAGACCAACCCCCCACCCCTTCCAGATCCCTTAGATGGTAAAAGTAAAAGTTTATTTCATTTTTTTTTTACTTTTACTTTTTTACTTTTCTGTAGTGTAGCGGTTCCCACCCGCTCCCGCCCCGTGCACGCGCCCGCCCGCCACCCCCCGTGCACGCGCGCGCGCCCGTGCGCGCCCCCGACGGTCCCGATCCCGATCCCGCCCCCCGTGACGTCACGCGCAACACCGATGGCCGCCCACCCGCCTCCCAATTCGGCTCCCACCCACCAACGATACCGGCCATCGATGTCCGGTGCAGAGAGGGCCACAGAGTGGCTCTCTCTGCATCGGATGGCCATGTATGGTTATTGCAGGATGCCTCCATATCGAGGCATCACTGCAATAACCGGAAAGCAGCTGGAAGCGAGCAGGATCGCTTCCAGCTGCTTTCCACACCGAGGACGTGCAGGGTACGTCCTCAGGCGTTAACTGCCTTTTTTTTGAGGACGTACCCTGCACGTCCTCGGTCATTAAGGGGTTAAGCAATTTTGTCTTGGAAGATACATCCGCCGACCAAGACTTTAGCCAGAGCGCTCTGCGCGCCACAATTTTAAACCCTGAATTTTTTGCCGCTAACCTCGCTAACTGCAAAGCGGCGTCTAAAATAAAGGAATTAGCTAACTTAAGTGCGTAAATTCTGTCCATGACTTCCTCATACGGAGTCTCCCTACTGAGCGACTTTTCCAGTTCCTCGAACCAGAACCACGCCTCTGTAGTGACAGGAATAATGCACGAAATAGGTTGAAGGAGGTAACCTTGCTGTACAAAAATCTTTTTAAGCAAACCCTCCAATTTTTTATCCATAGGATCTTTGAAAGCACAATTGTCCTCAATAGGAATGGTCGTGCGCTTGGCTAGAGTAGAAAACTCCCCCTCGACCTTAGGGACTGTTTGCCATGTGTCCTTCCTGGGGTCGACCATAGGGAACAATTTCTTAAATATAGGTGGAGGGACAAAAGGTATGCCTGGCTTCTCCCACTCCTTATTCACTATGTCCGCCACCCGTTTAGGTATCGGAAAAGCATCAGGGTGCACCGGGACCTCAAGGAACTGTCCATCTTGCACAATTTTTCTGGGTTGACCAGATTGTCACAATCATCCAGAGTAGATAGCACCTCCTTAAGTAATGCGCGGAGATGCTCTAATTTAAATTTAAATGTCACAACATCAGGTTCTGCCTGATGAGAAATTCTTCCTGTATCAGAAATTTCCCCATCTGACAAACCCTCCCTCACTGCCACTTCAGATTGGTGTGAGGGTATGACAGAAAAATTATCATCAGCGCCCTCCTGCTCTACAGTGTTTAAAACAGAGCAATCGCGCTTTCTCTGAAATGCTGGCATTTTGGATAAAATATTAGCTATGGAGTTATCCATTACTGCCGTCAATTACTGCATAGTAACAAGCATTGGCGCGCTAGAAGTACTAGGGGTCGCCTGCGCGGGCATAACTGGTATAGACACAGAAGGAGATGATGTAGAACTATGTCTACTTCCTTCATCTGAGGAATCATCCTGGGCAACTTTACAATTTGTGACAGTTCTGTCCTTACTTTGTTTGGACGCAATGGCACAATTATCACACTATATTTGAAGGGGGAACCACATTGGCTACCATACATACAGAACATGATCTATCTGAAGGTACAGACATGTTAAACAGGCTTAAACTGGTTAATAAAGCACAAAAACCGTTTTAAAACAAAACCGTTACTGTCTCTTTAAATGTTAAACAGGGCACACTTTATTACTGAATATGTGAAAAACTATGAAGGAATTATCCAATCTTTACCAAATTTTCACCACAGTGTCTTAATACATTCAAAGTATTGCACCCCAATTTTCAAGCTGTTAACCCTTAAAATGTGGAAACCGGAGCCGTTTTTCATTTTAACCCCCTTACAGTCCCAGCCACAGCCTTTGCTGCAACTTCACCAATCCCAGGGGGGTATATGATACCAAATGAAGCCTTCTAGGAACGTTTTTAGTGGATTCCAGACCCTCACACATGCAGCTGCATGTACTGAACTCAAAATTAACTGCACAGTAATGGCGCGAAAATGAGGCTCTGCCTACTACAGAGAAAGGCCCTTCCTGACTGGGAAGGTGTCTTAACAAGTGCCTGGTGCTAAAAACGTTCCCCAATGTTATAAAAGTGTGAAATACAACTTCAAACTGCATATAATACTTAAATAAAGCAATCAATTTAGCCCCTAAAAGTGTCTACCAGTTTATAGCCCATAATAAGCCCTTTATTCTGTTTGAGACTAAGAAGATGGCTTACCGATCCCCATGAGGGGAAAATGACAGCCTTCCAGCATTACACAGTCTTGTTAGAAATATGGCTAGTCATACCTTGAGCAGAAAAGTCTGCAAACTGTTCCCCCCAACTGAAGTTATCTCATCTCAACAGTCCTATGTGGAAACAGCAAACGATTTTAGTAACTGCTGCTAAAATCATAATCCTCTCACAAACAGAAATCTTCATCTCTTTCTGTTTCAGAGTAAATAGTACATACCAGCACTATTTTAAAATAACAAACTCTTGATAGAAGAATAAAAAACTACAACTAAACACCACAAACTCCTCACCATCCCCGAGGAGATGCTACTTGTTCAGAGCGGCAAGGAGAATGACTGGGGGGGCGGAGCCTGGGAGGGACTATATGGACAGCTCTTGCTGTGTGCTCTCCTTGCCTTTCCCTGTGGGGGAGGAGAATATCCCACAAGTAATGGATGACACCGTGGACCGGACACACCAATGTTGGAGAAATATGTTCTTCACATTGCAGAATATGTTCTATTCATAAATATATATTTATATATATATATATATATATATATATATATATATATATATATATATATATATATATATATATATATATATATATATATATATCATGGTATTTTGGTACAATATATATCTATACCTATATATATATATATATATATATATATATATATATATATATATATATATAATATATATATTTATTTATATATACACATGTTTATATATATATATACAATATATATATATATAATATATATATATATATATATATATATATATATATATATATATTTTACATGTTTTCATCTACTTAACTGCAAAGGGCTCCAATGCACATATATATATGTGTGTGTACATATTTATTTATGTGTTTATATGTGTATATATGTCTGTAAATACATATAAATACATTTTGTACACATATATAGACATATATTTTCACATACATATACATCTCTAGTCTAGACATGTATATGTATCTCAATGTTTAGCCCTTTGCCTGCCTTTTTGTTTCTAACACCTGAGACCTCATATTTGAGCCCTTATAACTTTTGTGTGCAATATTTTTTTTTTATATATTTTGTATTAGATTTTGTTATGATGAGTGTAAATGTACTATCTAATATATTTTGTAAAACGTTTTTGTTTCACAAAACAGTCAACCACAGCTCTGAGGTCAGACGCACTAACCCGACGAGCGTTAATAATTGCGTTCAAGCGATCACATTTACTTTCAACTTGTAATACCAGCGCTATTTAAAGTGCACGCAAACAATCGAGAAAACCCAATATCGCTTGCGTGCAAATGTTTGGGCTCTTAATGAGAGATTTGATCTATTAACAACAGTGTCACTTCAAATTGACGGTGCATGCTTTATTTAAAAATGCAATGGAGACCTGTGTTGCCAAGTTAAGTGAAAAAAGCAAGCTACTATAATCAATACCCTTTTGTAATTTTGGCAACTACTGAGTTAAAGGGACTCATAATTAAATCCACGGGAGTGAGCAAAATGTTATTAATATGGAACACATGAACTAACAGTGTCTAACTGTAAAAAAAAACTGCAAAAAGGAACTGGGATAAGAGGTAGCCTTCAAGGGTTTAGAAATTAGCATATGAGACTACGTAGGTTTAACCTTCAGCAAAAGAATACCAAGAGAACAAAGCAAATTTGATTATAAAAGTAAATTGGAAAGTTGTTTAAAATTGGATGTCCTATCTTAATGATGCAAGTTTATTTTTGACTACAGGGAGTGCAGAATTATTAGGCAAGTTGTATTTTTGAGGATTCATTTTATTATTGAACAACAACCATATTCTCAATGAACCCAAAAAACTCATTAATATCAAAGCTGAATAGTTTTGGAAGTAGTTTTTAGTTTGTTTTTAGTTATAGCTATTTTAGGGGGATATCTGTGTGTGCAGGTGACTATTACTGTGCATAATTATTAGGCAACTTAACAAAAAACAAATATATACCCATTTCAATTATTTATTTTTACCAGTGAAACCAATATAACATCTCAACATTCACAAATATACATTTCTGACATTCAAAACAAAACAAAAACAAATCAGTGACCAATATAGCCACCTTTCTTTGCAAGGACACTCAAAAGCCTGCCATCCATGGATTCTGTCAGTGTTTTGATCAGTTCACCATCTACATTGCGTGCAGCAGCAACCACAGCCTCCCAGACACTGTTCAGAGAGGTGTACTGTTTTCCCTCCTTGTAAATCTCACATTTGATGATGGACCACAGGTTCTCAATGGGGTTCAGATCAGGTGAACAAGGAGGCCATGTCATTAGATTTTCTTCTTTTATACCCTTTCTTGCCAGCCACGCTGTGGAGTACTTGGACGCGTGTGATGGAGCATTGTCCTGCATGAAAATCATGTTTTTCTTGAAGGATGCAGACTTCTTCCTGTACCACTGCTTGAAAAAGGTGTCTTCCAGAAACTGGCAGTAGGACTGGGAGTTGAGCTTGACTCCATCCTCAACCCGAAAAGGCCCCACAAGCTCATCTTTGATGATACCAGCCCAAACCAGTACTCCACCTCCACCTTGCTGGCGTCTGAGTCGGACTGGAGCTCTCTGCCCATCCATCTGGCCCATCAAGACTCACTCTCATTTCATCAGTCCATAAAACCTTAGAAAAATCAGTCTTGATATATTTCTTGGCCCAGTCTTGACGTTTCAGCTTGTGTGTCTTGTTCAGTGGTGGTTGTCTTTCAGCCTTTCTTACCTTGGCCATGTCTCTGAGTATTGCACACCTTGTGCTTTTGGGCACTCCAGTGATGTTGCAACTCTGAAATATGGCCAAACTGGTGGCAAGTGGCATCTTGGCAGCTGCACGCTTGACTTTTCTCAGTTCATGGGCAGTTATTTTGCGCCTTGGTTTTTCCACACGCTTCTTGCGACCCTGTTGACTATTTTGAATGAAACGCTTGATTGTTCGATGATCACGCTTCAGAAGCTTTGCAATTTTAAGAGTGCTGCATCCCTCTGCAAGATATCTCACTATTTTTTACTTTTCTGAGCCTGTCAAGTCCTTCTTTTGACCCATTTTGCCAAAGGAAAGCAAGTTGCCTAATAATTATGCACACCTGATATAGGGTGTTGATGTCATTAGACCACACCCCTTCTCATTACAGAGATGCACATCACCTAATATGCTTAATTGGTAGTAGGCTTTCGAGCCTATACAGCTTGGAGTAAGACAACATGCATAAAGAGGATGATGTGGTCAAAATACTAATTTGCCTAATAATTCTGCACTCCCTGTAGACTGTCCCTTTAATGCCTTTTTTCATCTTTATATATTTATTATATATTTTCTCAATCCCTGTTGCCAACTAGGGAAATATATGTATAAACTTCTGCACCGTTGAACCAACAGAGTATGTTTCCTCCATATAGGAGCGTCTCTCATAATTATTATTTATCTATGAAACAGTGAGCATGCCCTGGTAACTAGTATTTTGACTTTTCTTAGACCTGCAAGTAAACACATGTGTTGTATTTTATTGCTACATTATTTAATAAGGAACTGTTTAGCATTAAGGCAGCACCAGTTGTGTTTCCCCAGTGTAAATGTTTAAATAAATTAAAAAAAATCATAGGTGTTGCTATTGTAGAACAGTGGATCATTGAGGCTAGAAACATAAACTCATAACTTTTTCAGCATCAGCACCTATACACTATTGAAGCACATCACTGAAGAGTTTCACATTAGTATTAGCTGTTAAACTTGATGGGAAGCAGACAGGAAGCTTCTTAACAGATGAGATAAAAAAGCACTTCCTCTTTCTTATTTTAGAAACCATTGACAAAAGAAAGTCTGTATCCCGCTGTCATGTAACAGAGCTCATTGTTTTTACAACATGGAATATGAATCTGAGATTTGTATTAGTTTTGCCCTTGATTAATTTATATAATTAGCATTTTAATAGCTTTGCTTTCTGGTTTCTTTGTATAATTCTACCAGTTAATTTGTTTACAATGTATTAGCTAAGAAATAATCAATTCTAACACAGACCACCATTGCAAATATATTAGTATTTGTCATGTGAAAACTGTATTCAACATGGGATTCCATTAGAAGTGCTGCTATCTTACGGCCAGATTACAAGTGGAGCGCTAAATATTTATTTTGTGAAAGCGATATTTGTGCTTCACTGAGTAATACCAGCGCACGCTAATGTGCACTGGTATTACAAGTTGAAAGCCATGCGAGCGTTCGCATTGCTGGGAAGCATTGCGCTTATTATAGTGCGCTTCCATAGGTTACAATAGGAGCCTCGTTCTAGAACTTCTCATGCCGTGAGACACATAAAAATACTAAAATGAATTGTTCAAATGTGTTAAATGCAAACAACAGTGCAATAATAACATTATTTAACTGATTATACCTCTAACAAATGGGTTAAAAGTAAACTCCTGAGGGGGGAGGAGCCTGCTGCAGAGTGATGGCAGCAGATGAGTGAAGCTCCGTGACCTCTTTAACAGGAGTAAAGATACTAGCTTCCTAAAAAGACAAAGGAAAGAGGAAAAGAGATGGAAATTAAAAGAGAAAGAATTTGACTAATTTTTTTTGTACTTATACCGGTTTATGTTCAAAATTCGTCAGACTGCAGATGGAGACACTTGTGCGGCTCAGGAAAGAAGCCGCACTCTGGAAAAGGACAGTGAGTTTGGGTGATCCAGACTCTGGTAAAGAGGCATGAGCAGAGACTGAAATGAGCGACAGAGTGAGTATATGTGGAGGAAGCACAGCCAGGGGGTGACAGAAGAGCCGGCGGACGCTAAGCCGTAAGAGACACAGCCAACATGGGCCTACTTTGAGAACACCTCTGAGGTCAGGAGGAACCATGAAGTGTGAATGACAGAAGTGCGGTGTGGGTGAGGCGGCTGCATGTGGTACAGCATTCTAGCAGGTGGCACAGCAGAGGATGTAAGTCGGGCTTTGGTGTTCTGCCTGGGGGGCAGCTTCCACTGGACTAACCATGGAGTGGAGTCGCCAGTCCAGGGAAACATAAATGGAACTGGAGAAGTAAAAAGTCATCTCTAAGGTGGCAGTGAGTTATGGCCTATTTCACACTCTTGATAATCGCATGCCACTTAATCTAACCACTACCTAATCATTACTAATACAGCATACAAGCTTTATCGCAAAATTACCATTTACTAGTATATGAACTAGATTAACAAATCCAGATAGTTTGCATTACCCTCACCTAACTGCCTGTCTCCCTCATGCTTTGCAGTAACATTGCAAATATATAACATAATTGAAGTTATGTATGGAATCTAAAATTAGACTGAAGAATTTGATATATATTAACCTAATTTCCTCTGTTAGTCAAGCCATAGTACTGGATCATGAATAGCATCGCAATGTAAGAATTGTGGATGTGGTGGAAGTCTGGGGAGTGACCGTGTGTGTCAGAAAACACTGCAGGCCCACAATTCGACTGACTAGATGTGATCTTTTGTGGCTAATAAGGAATCTAGTTAAGATTTTAGGCCTATAAATCAGAATTACTGCTGGATTAATCGTCTCTGAGAACTTTCTTGAGAAAGAAATATAAATCTGGTGGGTGTAACATAAGGGAAAGTAAAAAGAGCAAATATATGCAAGCCTAGTCCATTATTCCTTACACTAAATTTGGATAATACCCATAAGTGGGTCAAGATTGAACGAAGCCTTGAAAGGATGAAAACCCTAATATAATTAAGAGCTAAACCAAGATTAATAAAAACAATGCATGGAAGGGTAAATAAAATTAATTGAAGTAAAAAATGAAATAGACTCCTGTAATTAGAAGTGACATTTAATAGTATTATTTCAAGCTCAAGATGTCTTAAAAAAAACTAATAAAATCAATAAAACAACTAAAAATAATTAATCTCTGAGTGTAAAAATAAACCCCTTCTTTCTAGTTGCCGCTAATGGAGAAGGAACACCCCCTGAAGCTCAGATTCAGAATTTAGATCTCTATGAAAGTAATCATGAAGCTCAATCAATCTCGGAAGAAATATAAAAACTTGCTACAAAAGAGGATATAGAGGCCCATTTATCAAGCTCCGGATGGATTGAGGGCCCATGTTTCTGGCGAGTTTCAGTACGATCAGGTTGATTGACACCCCCCTGCTGGCAGCTGATTGGCCGCAAGTCTGCAGGGGGCGGTGTTGCACCAGCAGCTCACAAGAGCAGCTGGTGCAAAGCTGAATACGGAGAGTGTATTGCTCTCCGCATTCAGCGAGGTATGTCGGACCTGATCCGCACTGTCGGATCAGGTCCGACAGACCTTTGATAAATATCCCCATTGCCTCTATAAAAGACTGTATTGTGAAGGAAATGGTAGATATTAGGAATGATATGAATGAAATAGGCCTAAACGTACATGCTATAGAAGAAAGATTCCTGACTACAGATATGGAGTTAAAGGGCCTTAAAACGGTTATAAAAACACAGTCGCAAACAATTACAGAGCTCCAAGAAAAGATAGACAACTTGGAAAATGGATATAGAAGAAGCAATTTAAGAATAAGAGGAATTCCAGAGTCAATTAAAACAGACACTTTAAAGATTTGTGTAAAGGAAATGTTGAAAAATCTTCTAGGAACTCAGAATGGAGACAAAATTGAAACTGACAGTGTATATAGGTCATCTAGTGTGATCTGATCAGAGAAGGGAGAAACAGAGACATTATCTTAACACTTTGGAGTTACGATTTGAAGGAATATATATTGAAACAGAGGAATTCAGTTAAAAAATTTAATTATCAACAATTGGAAATACAGATATTTTCAGATATCCGCTCACAGATGCTGAGGAAAATAAATCAGATTGTTAAAGTCTGCTCTAAAAGTTAAGAAAATAAGATACAAATGAGGGCTACCCCTTTAGACTGATTATATCCCACATATAAAAAAAAGGAAGATATTCAATTTATCAAGGAAAAACTGGACATAGACTTAACAATACCCTCAGAATGTGAAGGGACAGTCTACACCAGAATTTGTATTGTTTTAAACATTTTTTTTTTTTTTACCAATTCGCTAGTTTTGCATAACCAACGCGGTTATATTAATACACTTTTTACCTCTGTGATTATCTTGTATCCAAGCCTCTACAGACTGCCCCCTTATTTCAGTTCTTTTGACAGACTTGCATTTTAGCCAATCAGTGCTTACTCCTAGGTTACTCAACGTGCGTGAGCACAGTGTTATCTATGTGACTCACATGAACTAACACCCTCTAATGGTGAAAACCTGTCAAAATGCATTGAGCTTAGAGGTGGCCTTCAAGGTCTAAGAAATTAGCATATGAACCTCCTAGGTTTAGCTTTCAACTAAGAATACCAAGAGAACAAAGCAAAATTGGTGATAAAAGTAAATTGTTTTTTTTTAAATTACATGCCCTATCTGAATCATGAAAGTTTATTTTGGACTAGACTGTCCCTTTGATAAAGAAACGGACAGTTTCTCTCAAGAAGAAGAAAATCCACAGAGTGCATCTAAATCTCCAAGAATGTATTGAGAAGAAGGTAAAAAAAAGAGGAAGAATAATACATAATATGTCTTTATAGTAAATACAGGATTAGTAGATAGGGTGAGGTTCCCAAATGGAATTTAGCTAGAATAGTTAATAGTGAGAAAGATGTTGTTGTTTTTTGTTTGTTTCACAGTTTGGATCATATAGATCCTCTTACACTAAAATCTATCAATATCGCTCACTCACAAATGTTTGCGCTCCACTCGTAATCTGGCCCTATATGTGTGTTCACAAAATAAAGGTAAATGTCTCTAAAAAATTAAAGACACTCCAGCGGGTAAAATGAATGATTGTGAGCACATTAAAGAGGATAATTATTTCAAGCACAATGTCCCTTTAATGTCTTTTGGGTATAGTAGTTTACAGATAACCCCCTTTGTCATTTGCAGACATACAGAAATGCTCTGTCTAGTATTAATTCTCAGAGCATGGTTTGCAGTATTGTGTGTGCTAATATATGCTAAACCAGGGGGAAACAGTAACAGAGCAAGTTCCTATGCTGAAGGATACTGGAGGAAAACATTAAAGATGTCCAGAAGGCATCTTGCTGACAGCTGTAGCAGAAGTCAGATTTAATCATCTGGCATTTTGGTCTTGTTTCTAATGTACCATTTACAGAAATGTTATTCAAAAAAGCATGTACACAGCCTATGCAATTCATACTAGTATTTTGAGTATTATTGCAATGAAACTCTGTACAATTTGATTTGCAGTTCTGTATCCCTCTCACCTTTCAGATACTGCCCACTCCCCATTGTTTTGTATTCTGCCCTCTATCTATCCATTCTTCAGCTGTTTAATACTTTCTTTTTATCTCATTTCCCCATTCTCATGCAGCACTTAAAGGGACACAAAACCCACATTTTTTCTTTCATGATTTAGAAAGAACATACAATTTTAAACAACTTTCTAATTTACTTCTATTATCTAATTTGCTTATTTCCCTTGATATACTTTGATGAAAAGCATATCTAGATAGGCTCAGTAGCTGCTGATTGGTTGCTGCACATAGATGCCTCGCGTGATTGGCTTTCACATGTGCATTGCTATTTCTTGAAGAAAGGATATCTACTGAATGAAGCAAATTAGATAATACAAGTAAATTTGAATATTTTTAAAAATTGTATTCTCTACTTGAATCATGAAAGAAAATGTTTGGGTTTAGTGTCTCTTTAATATGTTCATTCTCACTCTTTTGTAGGTTTTCTAAGTATGTTTAGTAAAGTATTTATAAAAAACATAGACACATTCAAATGTATATATTTATTTACATTCACAGGTGGTAGTTAGCTGGCAAGGCAGTGGCACTGAGGTCAATTCTTCAGTTTTAGTCAGTTACCGTTAGTCTTTTCAGTGGCAGTAATACACTACTTGTCAAATGTATGTCCGCCTGCCCAACAGTGTGACAGCCTGGACCAGCAGTATCCTCCTCTTCTCTTCCCCTGCACATACTGGCCATGTGAGCTGAGGAGCAACTGCTAAGTGAGCAGCAAGTAGGCAAGGCCTGCAGGGTCTTGGTGTCTGACCTGTCGTCTGATAAGGGCATATGGTTGACAGAAGGCTTGCAGAGCCTTGGAGCTTGATCTAAAGTCTGGTGTTGGAGCTGGTTTAAGATTTATTGTGGAAATATGTGTCTGACAGAGGTACTACAAGGCCATTTATCCAATTTGAAGCTGATGAGTTTATATGTGTGAGAAAGATATAATGTAGGCACATGACTGAATGGGTATGCAGGGTTTGGGATCTGAAATTATTCCTAATGTGGGTAAATGTCTGAGAATGGCTGCAGGTCGATGAGATATGATCTGAGACCTAATGTGTGTCGTGTGAGATTATGAGACAATGTATCACTATATGGTCAGGACTTGTGAGGTCCAATGTTTGCATATAGCTTAAAGGGGCTGCAGGGCAAGGGGTCCTATCTGAGGTCTGATTGGGTATGTGGTTAACAGGGGCTGTAGGATCAGGTGTCTGATATGGGTGTCTGGCTAAGAGAGGCTGTTGGGCCAGGTGTCTGATCTCAGGTCTGATGCAGGTATGTAACTGATGGGGGCTACAGGGCAATGGGGTCTGATATGAGGTCAAATAATAATCTGGCAACTTTACAAGTCAGCTTTTTTTTATAATTATCTCTTTGTTTTAATCTATAATTTTGTTCTCCTTTTCCTCCCATTTTACGTTCTTTGTCTCTCACAAGTAAACTTCTGTCTTTCCATCAAAAAGGCCTAATGGCAAAATCTGTCAGAAACCTTGACCAAAAATTCCCTCCTTCATTGCATAACTATGCTTCCTATTGTTTGGGACAATACCTAATCCTTTGCTTGCTATTAATCCTACATCTTTGCAAAATGTCCTCTTTCTATTGGTTAACTACTATTCAAATTATCCTTCCACTATAGCAATAAGATTTATCATAATGAATATGCATTTTAATTGTATTAGATGTTGATTATAGCTTACGTTTGTAATCCCTGTCCAAGCAAAT